>NW_026292017.1:0-26163 GCF_023091745.1 Budorcas taxicolor
TAGCTAGCCAGCATCACCTATC
Source organism: Budorcas taxicolor (assembly GCF_023091745.1). Lineage (NCBI taxonomy): Eukaryota > Metazoa > Chordata > Mammalia > Artiodactyla > Bovidae > Budorcas > Budorcas taxicolor. Next base: position 23 of record NW_026292017.1, read on the forward strand.
AAAAGAAAACCCAGCCCGAAAAAAATTCTTCATCTCAATACTAATCCTATTACAACTATTTCTAATTATGACATTCTCTGCTACAGAACTAATTCTCTTTTATATTATATTTGAAGCAACACTAGTTCCCACACTCATTATTATTACCCGATGAGGGAACCAAACAGAACGCCTAAATGCCGGTCTCTACTTCTTGTTTTATACACTAGCAGGATCCCTACCCTTACTAGTTGCACTAATCTATATTCAAAACACAATAGGATCCCTAAACTTCCTAATTCTACAATACTGAGTACAACCAATACCCAGCTCCTGATCCAACACCTTCATGTGACTAGCATGCATAATAGCCTTTATAGTAAAAATACCACTATACGGACTTCATCTCTGACTACCCAAAGCCCACGTAGAAGCCCCAATTGCAGGCTCCATAGTTCTTGCAGCAATCCTACTAAAACTAGGAGGATACGGCATGTTACGAATTACGCTTCTCCTAGATCCAATCACCGACTTTATAGCATACCCATTCATCATGCTATCACTATGAGGCATAATCATAACCAGCTCAATTTGCCTTCGTCAAACGGACCTGAAATCACTCATCGCGTACTCCTCTATTAGCCACATGGCACTTGTCATCGTTGCAATCCTAATCCAAACACCCTGAAGCTACATAGGAGCCACCGCCCTGATAATTGCCCACGGCCTTACATCCTCTATACTTTTCTGCCTAGCAAATTCTAACTACGAACGAATTCACAGCCGTACAATAATCTTAGCCCGCGGCCTACAAACACTTCTTCCACTAATAGCCACCTGATGACTCCTAGCAAGTCTAACCAACCTGGCTCTACCCCCAACAATCAACCTAATCGGAGAACTATTTGTAGTAATATCGACTTTTTCATGATCTAATATCACAATTATTCTAATAGGACTTAACATAGTAATCACTACTCTCTACACCCTCTATATACTAATCACAACACAACGGGGCAAATACACTCATCATATCAATAACATTTCACCTTCCTTCACACGAGAAAATGCACTCATATCACTACACATACTACCACTACTGCTTCTATCCCTAAACCCAAAAATTATCCTAGGACCCCTATACTGTAAATATAGTTTAAAAAAACATTAGATTGTGAATCTAACAATAGAAGCCTATCACCTTCTTATTTACCGAAAAAGTATGCAAGAACTGCTAATTCTATGCTCCCATGCCTGACAACATGGCTTTTTCAAACTTTTAAAGGATAGCAGTTATCCATTGGTCTTAGGAACCAAAAAATTGGTGCAACTCCAAATAAAAGTAATAAACCTGTTCCCATCCCTCACACTAACTACCCTAATCCTACTAACCGTACCCATCATGACAACTAGTCTTAGCACCCACAAATTCACCAATTACCCACTTTACGTAAAAACAACCATTTCATACGCCTTTATCACTAGTATAATTCCCACTATAATATTTATTCATACAGGACAAGAAATAATTATTTCAAACTGACACTGACTAACCATCCAAACCCTCAAACTATCTCTCAGCTTCAAAATAGATTACTTCTCGACAATATTTATCCCAGTATCACTATTCGTCACATGATCCATCATAGAATTCTCAATATGATACATACATTCCGACCCCAACATCAACCAATTTTTTAAGTACTTACTCTTATTTCTTATCACAATACTCATCCTCGTCACTGCAAATAACATCTTTCAACTATTCATTGGCTGAGAAGGAGTCGGAATTATATCATTTCTACTAATTGGATGGTGATACGGACGAGCAGACGCAAACACAGCAGCTCTACAAGCAATCCTATATAACCGCATTGGCGACATCGGATTTATCCTAGCAATAGCATGATTCCTAATTAACCTCAACACTTGAGACCTTCAACAAATCTTCTTACTAAAACCAGAGAACTCAAATCTACCTCTAATAGGACTAATTCTAGCCGCAACCGGAAAATCCGCACAATTTAGCCTGCACCCATGATTACCCTCCGCAATAGAGGGTCCGACACCTGTCTCAGCATTACTCCACTCAAGTACAATAGTAGTAGCAGGTATTTTCTTACTAATCCGCTTTTATCCATTAACAGAAAACAATAAACTCATCCAATCTACTATACTATGCCTAGGAGCCATTACCACACTATTTACAGCAATATGTGCCCTCACCCAAAATGACATTAAAAAAATCATCGCCTTCTCTACATCCAGCCAACTCGGCCTTATGATAGTAACAATTGGAATTAACCAGCCTCACCTAGCACTTCTTCACATCTGCACCCACGCTTTCTTCAAAGCCATATTATTTCTATGCTCCGGCTCCATCATCCACAATCTAAATAACGAACAAGATATTCGAAAAATAGGAGGCCTATTTAAAGCCATACCATTCACCGCAACAGCCCTTATTATTGGCAGCCTTGCACTAACAGGAATACCTTTCCTCACCGGATTCTACTCCAAAGATCTAATTATTGAATCCGCCAACACGTCATATACCAACGCCTGAGCCCTCTTAATAACACTAATCGCCATCTCCTTCACAGCTATCTACAGTACCCGTATTATTTTCTTCACACTCCTAGGACAACCCCGATTCCCAACCCTTATTTCTATTAATGAAAACAACCCATTCCTAATTAACTCAATTAAACGCTTACTAATCGGAAGTCTTTTCGCAGGATTCATCATTTCTAACAACATCCCCCCAACAACCATTCCCCAAACAACTATACCCTACTACCTAAAAATCACCGCCCTAACAATTACAATCCTAGGCTTTATTCTAGCACTAGAAATTAACAACATAACCCACTACTTAAAGTTCAATTACCCATCAAACATATTCAAATTTTCTAACCTACTAGGATATTATCCCACAGTCATACACCGCTTAACCCCCTATATAAATCTAACAATAAGCCAAAAATCAGCATCCTCCCTTCTAGACCTAACCTGACTAGAAACCATTATACCAAAAACCATCTCACTAACCCAAATAAAAACATCTATCATAATCACAAACCAAAAAGGCTTAATTAAATTATATTTCCTTTCCTTCCTAATTACGATTTTCACTAGCACAATTCTACTTAATTTCCACGAGTAATCTCTATAATCACCACTACACCAATTAATAAAGATCAACCAGTAACAATAACTAATCAAGTACCATAGCTGTACAAAGCAGCAATCCCCATGGCCTCCTCACTAAAAAACCCAGAATCCCCTGTATCATAAATTACCCAATCCCCCATACCATTAAACTTAAACACAATCTCCACCTCCTTATCCTTCAACACATAGTAAATTATAAAAAACTCCATCAACAAACCAGTAATAAACGTTCCTAAAACAACCTTATTAGAAACCCAAACCTCAGGATACTGCTCAGTAGCCATAGCTGTCGTATAACCAAAAACCACCATTATACCCCCTAAATAAACTAAAAAAACCATTAAACCTAAAAAAGAACCACCATAATTTAACACAATACCACACCCAACCCCACCACTCACAATCAATCCCAACCCCCCATAAATAGGCGAAGGTTTTGAAGAAAACCCTACAAAGCCCATCACAAAAATTACACTTAAAATAAATACAATGTACATAATCATTATTCCTGCATGGAATCTAACCATGACTAATGATATGAAAAACCATCGTTGTTATTCAACTACAAGAACACTAATGATCAACATCCGAAAAACTCACCCACTAATAAAAATCGTAAACAACGCACTCATTGACCTCCCAACTCCATCAAACATCTCATCATGATGAAACTTTGGATCCCTCCTAGGCACTTGCTTAGCTCTACAAATCTTAACAGGCCTATTCCTAGCAATACACTACACATCCGATACAACAATAGCATTCTCCTCTGTAACCCACATTTGTCGAGACGTAAACTATGGCTGAATCATCCGATATATGCACGCAAACGGAGCATCAATATTTTTTATCTGCCTATTTATGCATGTAGGACGAGGCCTATATTACGGATCATATACCTTCTTAGAAACATGAAACATCGGAGTAATTCTCCTATTTACAACAATAGCCACAGCATTCATAGGCTATGTCCTACCATGAGGACAGATATCATTCTGAGGAGCAACAGTCATTACCAACCTCCTCTCGGCAATCCCATACATTGGCACCAACCTAGTTGAATGAATCTGAGGGGGATTTTCAGTAGACAAAGCCACCCTCACCCGATTCTTCGCTTTCCACTTCATCCTCCCATTTATCATTGTAGCTCTCACCATAATCCACTTAATTTTCCTCCACGAAACAGGATCCAACAACCCCACAGGAATTCCATCAGACACAGACAAAATTCCATTTCACCCTTATTACACCATCAAGGACATCCTAGGCATCATACTATTAATCCTCATCCTCATATCACTAGTACTATTCACTCCCGACCTACTCGGAGACCCGGATAATTATACTCCAGCAAACCCACTCAGTACACCCTCCCACATTAAGCCAGAATGGTATTTCCTATTTGCATACGCAATCCTACGATCAATCCCCAATAAACTGGGAGGAGTCCTAGCCTTAGTCCTTTCCATCTTGATCTTAACACTCGTACCCTTCCTCCACACATCCAAACAACGAAGCATAATGTTCCGACCAATCAGCCAATGCATATTCTGACTTTTAATAGCAGACCTATTAACACTTACATGAATCGGAGGACAACCGGTTGAACACCCCTACATCACCATCGGACAATTAGCATCCATCATATATTTCCTCATCATCCTGGCAATAATACCACTAGCCAGCACCATCGAAAACAATCTCCTGAAATGAAGACAAGTCTTTGTAGTAAAATTAATACGCTGGTCTTGTAAACCAGAAAAGGAGAACAATTAACCTCCCTAAGACTCAAGGAAGAAGCGATAGCCTCACCATCAACACCCAAAGCTGAAGTTCTACTTAAACTATTCCCTGAACCACTATTAATTGCGTCTATTGATATACCCCCAAAAACACTAAGAACCTCCCCAGTATTAAATCCGCTAAAATTTTTAAACATACGACACAAATCTCCCACTCTATAAGCTTGCACGTGTAACAACATGCTTAATAACTCACCTCAATAGACACATGTACGAGTACTACACACAGACACACCATGTCATTTGCCCAAACATACCCACTAACACTCATACAATGTAAACATGATATGCGTCTAGCACACCACATGATCCATCCTATATGTATGAATATATACACTGAAGTAATATAATAAAAACATACATAAATGCAGTATACTACATGACCTACTTTGTGTGCAGTATGTACATTATAATTAATGTAATAAAGACATACTATGTATATATTACATTACATGATCTACCCCATGCATATAAGCATGTACATCATAATTAATGTAATAAAGATATAATATGTATATAGTACATTAAATGATTTTCCCCTTGCATATAAGCAAGTACAATAAAAATTATCTATAGTACATAGGACATTTCCTGCTTAGATCGTACATAGCGCATAAAGTCAAATCTATCCTCGTCACCATGCGTATCCCGTCCACTAGATCACGAGCTTACCGACCATGCCGCGTGAAACCAGCAACCCGCTTGGCAGGGATTTCTCTTCTCGCTCCGGGCCCATTAATCGTGGGGGTAGCTATTTAATGAACTTTATCAGACATCTGGTTCTTTCTTCAGGGCCATCTCATCTAAAACCGCCCATTCTTTCCTCTTAAATAAGACATCTCGATGGACTAATTACTAATCAGCCCATGCTCACACATAACTGTGCTGTCATACATTTGGTATTTTTTAATTTTCGGGGATGCTTGGACTCAGCTATGGCCGTCAAAGGCCCCGACCCGGAGCATAAATTGTAGCTGGACTTAACTGCATCTTGAGCATCCCCATAATGGTAGGCATGGGCATTTCAGTCAATGGTTACAGGACATACCTATTATATTTCCCCCCCCCCCTCTTAAATATTAACCACCATTTTTAACATACTTCCCCCTAAGTATCAATATAAATTTATCTCACCCCCAATACTCAAATTCACACTCCAAACAAGATAGACATATAGGTGCCTGGGTCTGCTTACATACTACATGGTTAATGTAGCTTAAATTTAAAGCAAGGCACTGAAAATGCCTAGATGAGTATACCAACTCCATAAACACATAGGTTTGGTCCTGGCCTTCCTGTTAACTTTCAATAGACTTACACATGCAAGCATCCGCACCCCGGTGAGTAGCGCCCTCCGAATCAGCAGGACTAAGAGGAGCAGGTATCAAGCACACACCCTGTAGCTCATAACGCCTTGCTTAACCACACCCCCACGGGAAACAGCAGTGACAAAATTTAAGCCATGAACGAAAGTTCGACTAAGCCATATTAACTAGGGTTGGTAAATCTCGTGCCAGCCACCGCGGTCATACGACTAACCCAAGCTAACAGGAACACGGCGTAAAACGTGTTAAAGTACTACACCAAATAGAGTTAAATCCTAATTAAGCTGTAAAAAGCCATAATTATAACAAAAATAAGTGACGAAAGTAACTCTACGACAACTGACACACTATAGCTAAGACCCAAACTGGGATTAGATACCCCACTATGCTTAGCCCTAAACATAAATAATTGCAAAAACAAGATTATTCGCCAGAGTACTACCGGCAACGGCCCAAAACTCAAAGGACTTGGCGGTGCTTTACACCCTTCTAGAGGAGCCTGTTCTATAATCGATAAACCCCGATAAACCTCACCAATCCTTGCTAATACAGTCTGTATACCGCCATCTTCAGCAAACCCTGAAAAGGAACAAAAGTAAGCTCAATCATAACACATAAAAACGTTAGGTCAAGGTGTAACCTATGGAATGGGAAGAAATGGGCTACATTTTCTATCCAAGAAAACTTAATACGAAAGCCATTATGAAACTAACAGCCAAAGGAGGATTTAGTAGTAAACTAAGAATAGAGTGCTTAGTTGAACCAGGCCATGAAGCACGCACACACCGCCCGTCACCCTCCTCAAGTAAATATATGCACCCAAACCTATTTACATGCACCAATTACACGAGAGGAGGTAAGTCGTAACAAGGTAAGCATACTGGAAAGTGTGCTTGGACAAACCAAGACATAGCTTAATTAAAGCATCTAGTTTACACCTAGAAGATTTCGTGTACTGTGAATGTTTTGAACTATGCCTAGCCCAAACCCCCACTCTTCAATCCAATAACCAAAACATACTAAAACAAAACATTTACCCCTATTAAAGTATAGGAGATAGAAATTCTAAACATGGCGCTATAGAGAAAGTACCGTAAGGGAACGATGAAAGAAAATAATCAAAGTACAAAAAAGCAAAGATTAACCCTTGTACCTTTTGCATAATGAATTAACGAGCAAAAAACTTAACAAAACGAATTTCAGCTAAGTAACCCGAAACCAGACGAGCTACCTATAGACAGTTTATTAGAACCAACTCATCTATGTGGCAAAATAGTGAGAAGATCTATAAGTAGAGGTGACATGCCTAACGAGCCTGGTGATAGCTGGTTGTCCAGAAAATGAATCTTAGTTCAGCTTTAAAGATACCAAAAAATATAAACAAATCTCACTGTATCTTTAAAAGTTAGTCTAAAAAGGTACAGCCTTTTAGAAATGGGTACAACCTTCACTAGAGAGTAAGATCTTACAACACCATAGTAGGCCTAAAAGCAGCCATCTATTAAGAAAGCGTTAAAGCTCAACAATAAAAACAATACTAATCCCAACAACAATATAACCAACTCCTAGACCTAGTACTGGACTATTCTATTACTAAATAGAAGCAATAATGTTAATATGAGTAACAAGAAATATTTTCTCCTTGCACAAGTTTAAGTCAGTATCTGATAATACTCTGACTGTTAACAGTAAATAAAAATAACCCAACAATAAATAATTTATTAATTATACTGTTAATCCAACACAGGAGTGCACCCAGGAAAGATTAAAAGAAGTAAAAGGAACTCGGCAAACACAAATCCCGCCTGTTTACCAAAAACATCACCTCCAGCATCCCCAGTATTGGAGGCACTGCCTGCCCAGTGACTAGACGTTAAACGGCCGCGGTATCCTGACCGTGCAAAGGTAGCATAATCATTTGTTCTCTAAATAAGGACTTGTATGAACGGCCACACGAGGGTTTTACTGTCTCTTACTTCCAATCAGTGAAATTGACCTTCCCGTGAAGAGGCGGGAATAAACCAACAAGACGAGAAGACCCTATGGAGCTTTAACTAACTAGTCCAAAGAAAATAAACTTAACCATTAAGGGATAACAACACTCTTTATGGACTAGCAGTTTTGGTTGGGGTGACCTCGGAGAACAAAAAATCCTCCGAACGATTTTAAAGACTAGACCCACAAGTCAAATCAAACTATCGTTTATTGATCCAAAGACTTGATCAACGGAACAAGTTACCCTAGGGATAACAGCGCAATCCTATTCAAGAGTCCATATCGACAATAGGGTTTACGACCTCGATGTTGGATCAGGACACCCCGATGGTGCAACCGCTATCAAAGGTTCGTTTGTTCAACGATTAAAGTCCTACGTGATCTGAGTTCAGACCGGAGTAATCCAGGTCGGTTTCTATCTGTTATGTATTTCTCCCAGTACGAAAGGACAAGAGAAATAAGGCCAACTTCAACAAAGCGCCTTAAATCAATCAATGACTTTATCTCAATTGACCTCACAAACAATACCTGCCCTAGAAAAGGGCCCAGTTAAGGTGGCAGAGCCCGGTAATTGCGTAAAACTTAAACCTTTATACTCAGAGATTCAAATCCTCTCCTTAACAAAATGTTTATACTCAACATCTTAACACTTATTATCCCCATTCTTCTAGCCGTAGCTTTTCTTACACTAGTTGAACGAAAAATCCTAGGCTACATACAACTCCGAAAAGGCCCAAATATTGTAGGACCATATGGCTTACTCCAACCCATCGCCGATGCAATCAAACTTTTCATTAAAGAACCCCTACGACCTGCCACATCCTCAATCTCAATATTTATTCTAGCCCCCATCCTAGCCCTAACCCTAGCCTTAACTATATGAATCCCCCTACCCATACCCTATCCCCTCATCAATATAAACTTAGGAATCCTTTTCATATTAGCTATATCAAGCTTAGCCGTATACTCGATCCTCTGATCAGGCTGAGCCTCCAACTCAAAATACGCTCTTATTGGAGCCCTACGAGCAGTAGCACAAACAATTTCATATGAAGTTACACTAGCAATTATCTTACTATCAATCTTACTAATAAATGGATCCTTCACTCTCTCTACATTAATCATTACACAAGAACAAGTATGACTAATCTTCCCAGCATGACCCTTAGCAATAATATGATTCATTTCAACACTAGCAGAAACAAACCGAGCACCATTTGATCTTACTGAAGGAGAATCTGAACTAGTATCGGGCTTTAATGTAGAATACGCCGCAGGACCATTCGCCCTATTCTTTATAGCAGAATATGCAAACATTATTATAATAAATATCTTCACAACAACCCTCTTCCTAGGAGCATCCCATAACCCATACATACCAGAACTCTACGCAATTAACTTTATCATCAAATCACTACTACTCACAATGACCTTCCTATGAATCCGAGCATCCTACCCCCGATTCCGCTATGATCAACTGATGCACTTATTATGAAAAAATTTTCTACCCCTAACGCTAGCCCTATGCATATGACATGTATCTCTACCTATTCTCCTATCAAGTATCCCCCCACAAACATAAGAAATATGTCTGACAAAAGAGTTACTTTGATAGAGTAAATTATAGAGGTTTAAATCCTCTTATTTCTAGAACTATAGGAATTGAACCTACTCCTAAGAACTCAAAACTCTTCGTGCTCCCAATTACACCAAATTCTAATAGTAAGGTCAGCTAATTAAGCTATCGGGCCCATACCCCGAAAATGTTGGTTTGTATCCTTCCCGTACTAATAAACCCAATCACTCTCATTATTATCTTAATAACTATAATACTTGGAACCATTATCGTTATAATTAGCTCCCACTGACTACTCATCTGAATCGGATTTGAAATAAATATACTCGCCATCATTCCTATTATAATAAAAAAACACAACCCACGAGCCACAGAAGCATCAACTAAATATTTCCTAACTCAATCAACAGCCTCAATACTACTAATAATAGCCATTATCATCAACTTAATATTCTCTAGGCCAATGAACCGTAATAAAACTATTTAACCCAACAGCCTCCATACTCATAACAATAGCCCTCGCCATAAAACTAGGAATAGCCCCATTCCACTTCTGAGTCCCAGAAGTAACACAAGGCATCCCTCTATCTTCAGGCCTAATCTTACTTACATGACAAAAACTAGCACCCATATCGGTACTTTACCAAGTATCCCAATCCATCAACCTAAATATAATCTTAACCCTATCAATTCTATCCATTATAATCGGAGGCTGAGGAGGATTAAACCAAACCCAACTACGAAAAATTATAGCTTACTCATCAATTGCCCACATAGGCTGAATAACAGCAATTTTACCATACAATCCCACCATAACATTACTAAACCTAATCATTTACATCATCATAACTTCCACCATATTTACACTATTTATAGCCAACTCAACCACAACCACTCTATCACTATCACACACATGAAACAAAACACCCATCATAACTATTCTAATTCTCATTACCCTCCTATCAATAGGAGGACTCCCCCCACTATCAGGATTTATGCCAAAATGAATAATTATTCAAGAAATGACAAAAAACAATAGCATTATCCTACCTACCTTCATAGCAATTACAGCACTACTAAACCTATATTTCTACATACGACTGGCATATTCCACCACACTTACTATGTTCCCTTCCACAAACAACATAAAAATAAAATGACAATTCTCAACCATAAAACGAATAACCCTCCTACCAACAATAACCGTATTGTCCACTATACTACTACCACTTACACCAATTCTCTCAATCCTAGAATAGGAATTTAGGTTAAATAGACCAAGAGCCTTCAAAGCCCTAAGCAAGTATAATTTACTTAATTCCTGATAAGGACTGCAAGATCATATCTTACATCAATTGAATGCAAATCAACTACTTTAATTAAGCTAAATCCTCACTAGATTGGTGGGTCCCACCCCCACGAAACTTTAGTTAACAGCTAAATACCCTAAATAACTGGCTTCAATCTACTTCTCCCGCCGCAAGAAAAAAAAGGCGGGAGAAGCCCCGGCAGAGTTTGAAGCTGCTCCTTTGAATTTGCAATTCAATATGTTAATTCACTACAGGACCTGGTAAAAAGAGGAATCAAACCTCTATTCTTAGATTTACAGTCTATTGCTTTACTCAGCCATTTTACCCATGTTCATAAACCGCTGATTATTTTCAACTAATCATAAAGATATCGGTACCCTTTATCTTCTATTTGGTGCCTGAGCCGGCATAGTAGGAACCGCTCTGAGCTTACTAATTCGTGCTGAGTTAGGCCAACCCGGAACTCTACTTGGAGATGACCAAATCTACAACGTAATTGTAACTGCACACGCATTCGTAATAATCTTCTTTATAGTAATGCCTATTATAATTGGAGGGTTTGGCAACTGGCTAGTTCCTCTAATGATTGGAGCCCCTGATATAGCATTCCCTCGGATAAATAATATAAGTTTTTGGCTCCTCCCCCCTTCTTTCCTATTACTCCTAGCATCCTCTATAGTCGAAGCCGGAGCAGGGACGGGTTGAACCGTATATCCCCCTCTAGCAGGTAATCTAGCCCACGCAGGAGCCTCAGTAGACCTGACCATTTTCTCCCTACACCTAGCAGGTGTTTCCTCAATTTTAGGAGCCATTAATTTTATTACAACTATTATTAACATAAAACCTCCCGCAATATCACAATACCAGACCCCCCTGTTCGTGTGATCTGTACTGATCACTGCCGTACTACTCCTCCTCTCACTTCCTGTATTAGCAGCTGGCATCACAATATTACTAACAGACCGAAACCTGAATACAACTTTCTTTGACCCAGCAGGAGGAGGAGACCCTATCTTATATCAACACTTATTCTGATTTTTTGGACACCCCGAAGTATATATTCTAATTTTACCTGGCTTTGGAATAATCTCCCACATCGTAACCTACTATTCAGGAAAAAAAGAGCCATTTGGATATATAGGAATAGTATGAGCCATAATATCAATTGGATTTCTAGGATTTATTGTATGAGCCCATCATATATTCACAGTCGGAATAGACGTCGATACACGAGCTTACTTTACATCCGCTACTATAATTATTGCTATCCCAACCGGAGTAAAAGTCTTTAGTTGGCTAGCAACACTTCACGGAGGAAATATCAAATGATCCCCCGCTATAATATGAGCCCTAGGCTTCATTTTCCTTTTTACAGTTGGAGGACTAACTGGAATTGTTTTAGCCAACTCCTCCCTTGACATCGTTCTCCACGACACATACTATGTGGTAGCACATTTCCACTACGTACTATCAATAGGAGCTGTATTCGCTATCATAGGAGGATTTGTACATTGATTTCCCTTATTCTCAGGCTACACCCTTAATGACACATGAGCCAAAATCCATTTCGCAATTATATTTGTAGGTGTTAACATGACCTTCTTCCCACAACATTTCTTAGGGCTATCTGGTATACCACGACGATACTCCGATTACCCAGACGCATATACAATATGAAACACTATTTCATCTATAGGCTCATTCATCTCACTAACGGCAGTAATATTAATGACTTTTATCATCTGAGAAGCATTTGCATCCAAACGGGAAGTCTTAACCGTGGACCTAACCACAACAAATCTAGAATGACTAAACGGATGCCCTCCACCATATCACACATTTGAAGAACCTACATACATTAACCTAAAATAAGAGAGGAAGGAATTGAACCCCCTATTATCGGTTTCAAGCCAACACCATAACCACTATGTCTCTCTCAATAAACGAGATGTTAGTAAAACATTACATAACCTTGTCAAGATTAAATTACAGGTGAAAGTCCCGTACATCTCATATGGCATATCCCGTACAGCTAGGCTTTCAAGACGCAACATCACCCATCATAGAAGAACTGCTACACTTTCACGATCACACTCTGATAATTGTTTTCCTAATTAGCTCACTAGTACTCTATATTATCTTACTGATACTAACAACAAAACTAACCCATACCAGCACCATAGACGCACAAGAAGTAGAAACAATCTGAACCATTCTACCAGCCATTATTCTGATTATAATTGCTCTCCCATCCCTACGAATTCTATACATAATAGACGAAATCAACAACCCATCTCTCACAGTAAAGACCATAGGACATCAATGATACTGAAGTTATGAGTACACAGACTATGAAGACTTAAGCTTCGACTCCTATATAATTCCAACATCAGAATTGAAACCTGGAGAACTACGATTACTAGAAGTAGATAACCGAGCTGTATTACCTATAGAAATAACAATTCGAATACTAATCTCCTCCGAAGACGTTTTACACTCATGAGCAGTTCCCTCTCTAGGACTAAAAACAGACGCAATTCCAGGCCGTTTAAATCAAACAACCCTCATATCAACTCGTCCAGGCCTATTTTACGGCCAATGCTCAGAAATCTGCGGATCAAATCATAGTTTCATACCAATCGTTCTCGAACTAGTCCCATTAGAATATTTTGAAAAGTGATCTGCATCAATGTTATAAGTCATCAAGAAGCTATGCCAGCATTAACCTTTTAAGTTAAAGACCGAGAGCACAACACTCTCCTTGATGACATGCCACAACTAGACACATCAACGTGACTCACGACAATTCTATCAATATTTTTAGTCCTCTTTATTGTTCTCCAATTAAAAATCTCAAAACACGATTTCTACTATAACCCAAAATTAATAACAACAAAAACGCCAAAACAAGACGCCCCTTGAGAAACAAAATGAACGAAAATCTATTTACCTCTTTCATTACCCCTGTAATTCTAGGCCTCCCCCTTGTTACTCTCGTCATTATATTCCCTAGCTTACTATTTCCTACATCAAACCGACTAATTAATAACCGCCTTATCTCCCTCCAACAATGAGCACTTCAACTCATGTCAAAACAAATAATAAGCACTCACAACACCAAAGGACAAACATGAACATTGATATTAATGTCCCTAATTCTATTTATTGGGTCTACAAATTTATTAGGCTTATTACCCCATTCATTTACACCAACCACACAACTATCAATAAATTTAGGCATGGCTATTCCCCTATGAGCAGGGGCCGTAGTTACAGGCTTCCGCAACAAAACCAAAGCATCACTCGCCCACTTCCTACCACAAGGAACACCTACCCCACTAATCCCAATACTGGTAATTATCGAAACCATCAGCCTCTTCATCCAACCAGTAGCCCTTGCCGTACGATTAACAGCCAACATCACAGCAGGGCACTTATTAATTCACTTAATCGGAGGAGCTACCCTTGCATTATTAAATATCAATACCACAACAGCACTTATTACATTTACTATTTTAGCTCTACTAACAATCCTCGAATTCGCAGTAGCTATAGTTCAAGCCTACGTATTCACCCTCCTAGTTAGCTTATATCTGCACGACAATACATAATGACACACCAAACCCACGCCTATCACATAGTAAACCCAAGTCCCTGACCCCTCACAGGAGCACTATCTGCCCTCCTAATAACATCTGGCCTCATCATGTGATTTCACTTCAATTCAACAGCTCTACTGACCCTAGGCCTAACAACAAACATACTTACAATATACCAATGATGACGAGATGTAATCCGAGAAAGTACCTTTCAAGGCCACCATACTCCTGCTGTCCAAAAAAGCCTTCGCTACGGAATAATCCTCTTCATCGTCTCCGAAGTCCTATTCTTCACTGGCTTCTTCTGAGCCTTCTATCACTCAAGCCTTGCTCCTACACCCGAATTAGGCAGCTGCTGACCCCCAACAGGCATTCACCCACTTAACCCCTTAGAAGTCCCACTACTCAACACCTCTGTCCTTCTAGCCTCAGGAGTCTCCATTACCTGAGCCCACCACAGCCTCATAGAAGGGAACCGTAACCACATGCTACAAGCCTTATTCATCACCATTACGTTAGGCGTATACTTTACACTTCTACAAGCATCAGAATACTATGAAGCTCCCTTTACAATCTCAGACGGAGTTTACGGCTCAACTTTCTTCGTAGCTACAGGATTCCACGGCCTCCATGTCATTATTGGATCTACTTTCTTAATTGTCTGCTTCCTCCGCCAACTAAAATTTCACTTTACCTCCAATCACCATTTCGGCTTCGAAGCCGCTGCCTGATATTGACACTTCGTAGACGTAGTATGACTTTTCCTCTATGTTTCCATCTACTGATGAGGCTCATGTTCTTTTAGTATTAATTAGTACAACTGACTTCCAATCAGTTAGCTTCGGCCTAACCCGAAAAAGAACAATAAACCTTATAATTACCCTCCTAACTAACTTTACACTAGCTACATTGCTCGTGACCATCGCATTCTGACTCCCCCAACTAAACGTATACTCAGAAAAAACAAGCCCATACGAATGTGGATTCGACCCCATAGGATCTGCTCGCCTTCCTTTCTCCATAAAATTCTTTCTAGTAGCTATCACATTCCTCCTCTTCGATCTAGAAATTGCACTACTTCTACCACTACCATGGGCCTCACAAACAACTAACCTTAACACAATGCTTACTATATCCCTTCTCCTAATTTTCCTACTAGCCACAAGCCTAGCCTATGAATGAACCCAAAAAGGATTAGAATGGACCGAATATGGTACTTAGTTTAAACCAAAATAAATGATTTCGACTCATTAGATTATGATCAAACTCATAAGTACCAAATGTCCCTCGTATACATAAATATTATAATAGCATTCATAGTATCTCTCACGGGATTACTAATGTATCGATCTCACCTAATATCCTCCCTCCTATGCCTGGAAGGAATAATATTGTCCTTATTCGTTATAGCTACCCTAATAATCCTAAACTCACACTTCACTTTAGCCAGTATAATACCCATTATTCTACTAGTTTTCGCAGCCTGCGAAGCAGCACTAGGCCTATCCTTGCTAGTAATGGTATCAAACACATACGGCACCGACTACGTACAAAACCTTAATCTGCTACAATGCTAAAATACATTATTTCCACAATAATACTTATACCCCTAACCTGGCTATCAAAAAATAACATAATCTGAATTAACTCCACACTCCACAGCTTACTAATTAGCCTTACAAGCCTACTCCTTATAAACCAATTTGGCGATAACAGCCTCAACTTCTCATTAACTTTCTTCTCCGACTCCTTATCTACACCACTACTTATTCTAACCATATGACTCCTCCCCTTAATACTTATAGCTAGCCAGCATCACCTATCAAAAGAAAACCCAGCCCGAAAAAAATTCTTCATCTCAATACTAATCCTATTACAACTATTTCTAATTATGACATTCTCTGCTACAGAACTAATTCTCTTTTATATTATATTTGAAGCAACACTAGTTCCCACACTCATTATTATTACCCGATGAGGGAACCAAACAGAACGCCTAAATGCCGGTCTCTACTTCTTGTTTTATACACTAGCAGGATCCCTACCCTTACTAGTTGCACTAATCTATATTCAAAACACAATAGGATCCCTAAACTTCCTAATTCTACAATACTGAGTACAACCAATACCCAGCTCCTGATCCAACACCTTCATGTGACTAGCATGCATAATAGCCTTTATAGTAAAAATACCACTATACGGACTTCATCTCTGACTACCCAAAGCCCACGTAGAAGCCCCAATTGCAGGCTCCATAGTTCTTGCAGCAATCCTACTAAAACTAGGAGGATACGGCATGTTACGAATTACGCTTCTCCTAGATCCAATCACCGACTTTATAGCATACCCATTCATCATGCTATCACTATGAGGCATAATCATAACCAGCTCAATTTGCCTTCGTCAAACGGACCTGAAATCACTCATCGCGTACTCCTCTATTAGCCACATGGCACTTGTCATCGTTGCAATCCTAATCCAAACACCCTGAAGCTACATAGGAGCCACCGCCCTGATAATTGCCCACGGCCTTACATCCTCTATACTTTTCTGCCTAGCAAATTCTAACTACGAACGAATTCACAGCCGTACAATAATCTTAGCCCGCGGCCTACAAACACTTCTTCCACTAATAGCCACCTGATGACTCCTAGCAAGTCTAACCAACCTGGCTCTACCCCCAACAATCAACCTAATCGGAGAACTATTTGTAGTAATATCGACTTTTTCATGATCTAATATCACAATTATTCTAATAGGACTTAACATAGTAATCACTACTCTCTACACCCTCTATATACTAATCACAACACAACGGGGCAAATACACTCATCATATCAATAACATTTCACCTTCCTTCACACGAGAAAATGCACTCATATCACTACACATACTACCACTACTGCTTCTATCCCTAAACCCAAAAATTATCCTAGGACCCCTATACTGTAAATATAGTTTAAAAAAACATTAGATTGTGAATCTAACAATAGAAGCCTATCACCTTCTTATTTACCGAAAAAGTATGCAAGAACTGCTAATTCTATGCTCCCATGCCTGACAACATGGCTTTTTCAAACTTTTAAAGGATAGCAGTTATCCATTGGTCTTAGGAACCAAAAAATTGGTGCAACTCCAAATAAAAGTAATAAACCTGTTCCCATCCCTCACACTAACTACCCTAATCCTACTAACCGTACCCATCATGACAACTAGTCTTAGCACCCACAAATTCACCAATTACCCACTTTACGTAAAAACAACCATTTCATACGCCTTTATCACTAGTATAATTCCCACTATAATATTTATTCATACAGGACAAGAAATAATTATTTCAAACTGACACTGACTAACCATCCAAACCCTCAAACTATCTCTCAGCTTCAAAATAGATTACTTCTCGACAATATTTATCCCAGTATCACTATTCGTCACATGATCCATCATAGAATTCTCAATATGATACATACATTCCGACCCCAACATCAACCAATTTTTTAAGTACTTACTCTTATTTCTTATCACAATACTCATCCTCGTCACTGCAAATAACATCTTTCAACTATTCATTGGCTGAGAAGGAGTCGGAATTATATCATTTCTACTAATTGGATGGTGATACGGACGAGCAGACGCAAACACAGCAGCTCTACAAGCAATCCTATATAACCGCATTGGCGACATCGGATTTATCCTAGCAATAGCATGATTCCTAATTAACCTCAACACTTGAGACCTTCAACAAATCTTCTTACTAAAACCAGAGAACTCAAATCTACCTCTAATAGGACTAATTCTAGCCGCAACCGGAAAATCCGCACAATTTAGCCTGCACCCATGATTACCCTCCGCAATAGAGGGTCCGACACCTGTCTCAGCATTACTCCACTCAAGTACAATAGTAGTAGCAGGTATTTTCTTACTAATCCGCTTTTATCCATTAACAGAAAACAATAAACTCATCCAATCTACTATACTATGCCTAGGAGCCATTACCACACTATTTACAGCAATATGTGCCCTCACCCAAAATGACATTAAAAAAAATCATCGCCTTCTCTACATCCAGCCAACTCGGCCTTATGATAGTAACAATTGGAATTAACCAGCCTCACCTAGCACTTCTTCACATCTGCACCCACGCTTTCTTCAAAGCCATATTATTTCTATGCTCCGGCTCCATCATCCACAATCTAAATAACGAACAAGATATTCGAAAAATAGGAGGCCTATTTAAAGCCATACCATTCACCGCAACAGCCCTTATTATTGGCAGCCTTGCACTAACAGGAATACCTTTCCTCACCGGATTCTACTCCAAAGATCTAATTATTGAATCCGCCAACACGTCATATACCAACGCCTGAGCCCTCTTAATAACACTAATCGCCATCTCCTTCACAGCTATCTACAGTACCCGTATTATTTTCTTCACACTCCTAGGACAACCCCGATTCCCAACCCTTATTTCTATTAATGAAAACAACCCATTCCTAATTAACTCAATTAAACGCTTACTAATCGGAAGTCTTTTCGCAGGATTCATCATTTCTAACAACATCCCCCCAACAACCATTCCCCAAACAACTATACCCTACTACCTAAAAATCACCGCCCTAACAATTACAATCCTAGGCTTTATTCTAGCACTAGAAATTAACAACATAACCCACTACTTAAAGTTCAATTACCCATCAAACATATTCAAATTTTCTAACCTACTAGGATATTATCCCACAGTCATACACCGCTTAACCCCCTATATAAATCTAACAATAAGCCAAAAATCAGCATCCTCCCTTCTAGACCTAACCTGACTAGAAACCATTATACCAAAAACCATCTCACTAACCCAAATAAAAACATCTATCATAATCACAAACCAAAAAGGCTTAATTAAATTATATTTCCTTTCCTTCCTAATTACGATTTTCACTAGCACAATTCTACTTAATTTCCACGAGTAATCTCTATAATCACCACTACACCAATTAATAAAGATCAACCAGTAACAATAACTAATCAAGTACCATAGCTGTACAAAGCAGCAATCCCCATGGCCTCCTCACTAAAAAACCCAGAATCCCCTGTATCATAAATTACCCAATCCCCCATACCATTAAACTTAAACACAATCTCCACCTCCTTATCCTTCAACACATAGTAAATTATAAAAAACTCCATCAACAAACCAGTAATAAACGTTCCTAAAACAACCTTATTAGAAACCCAAACCTCAGGATACTGCTCAGTAGCCATAGCTGTCGTATAACCAAAAACCACCATTATACCCCCTAAATAAACTAAAAAAACCATTAAACCTAAAAAAGAACCACCATAATTTAACACAATACCACACCCAACCCCACCACTCACAATCAATCCCAACCCCCCATAAATAGGCGAAGGTTTTGAAGAAAAC
This sequence comes from Budorcas taxicolor, assembly GCF_023091745.1. Taxonomy (NCBI): domain Eukaryota; kingdom Metazoa; phylum Chordata; class Mammalia; order Artiodactyla; family Bovidae; genus Budorcas; species Budorcas taxicolor. The sequence continues at coordinate 20,208 of NW_026292017.1, forward strand.
CCTACAAAGCCCATCACAAAAATTACACTTAAAATAAATACAATGTACATAATCATTATTCCTGCATGGAATCTAACCATGACTAATGATATGAAAAACCATCGTTGTTATTCAACTACAAGAACACTAATGATCAACATCCGAAAAACTCACCCACTAATAAAAATCGTAAACAACGCACTCATTGACCTCCCAACTCCATCAAACATCTCATCATGATGAAACTTTGGATCCCTCCTAGGCACTTGCTTAGCTCTACAAATCTTAACAGGCCTATTCCTAGCAATACACTACACATCCGATACAACAATAGCATTCTCCTCTGTAACCCACATTTGTCGAGACGTAAACTATGGCTGAATCATCCGATATATGCACGCAAACGGAGCATCAATATTTTTTATCTGCCTATTTATGCATGTAGGACGAGGCCTATATTACGGATCATATACCTTCTTAGAAACATGAAACATCGGAGTAATTCTCCTATTTACAACAATAGCCACAGCATTCATAGGCTATGTCCTACCATGAGGACAGATATCATTCTGAGGAGCAACAGTCATTACCAACCTCCTCTCGGCAATCCCATACATTGGCACCAACCTAGTTGAATGAATCTGAGGGGGATTTTCAGTAGACAAAGCCACCCTCACCCGATTCTTCGCTTTCCACTTCATCCTCCCATTTATCATTGTAGCTCTCACCATAATCCACTTAATTTTCCTCCACGAAACAGGATCCAACAACCCCACAGGAATTCCATCAGACACAGACAAAATTCCATTTCACCCTTATTACACCATCAAGGACATCCTAGGCATCATACTATTAATCCTCATCCTCATATCACTAGTACTATTCACTCCCGACCTACTCGGAGACCCGGATAATTATACTCCAGCAAACCCACTCAGTACACCCTCCCACATTAAGCCAGAATGGTATTTCCTATTTGCATACGCAATCCTACGATCAATCCCCAATAAACTGGGAGGAGTCCTAGCCTTAGTCCTTTCCATCTTGATCTTAACACTCGTACCCTTCCTCCACACATCCAAACAACGAAGCATAATGTTCCGACCAATCAGCCAATGCATATTCTGACTTTTAATAGCAGACCTATTAACACTTACATGAATCGGAGGACAACCGGTTGAACACCCCTACATCACCATCGGACAATTAGCATCCATCATATATTTCCTCATCATCCTGGCAATAATACCACTAGCCAGCACCATCGAAAACAATCTCCTGAAATGAAGACAAGTCTTTGTAGTAAAATTAATACGCTGGTCTTGTAAACCAGAAAAGGAGAACAATTAACCTCCCTAAGACTCAAGGAAGAAGCGATAGCCTCACCATCAACACCCAAAGCTGAAGTTCTACTTAAACTATTCCCTGAACCACTATTAATTGCGTCTATTGATATACCCCCAAAAACACTAAGAACCTCCCCAGTATTAAATCCGCTAAAATTTTTAAACATACGACACAAATCTCCCACTCTATAAGCTTGCACGTGTAACAACATGCTTAATAACTCACCTCAATAGACACATGTACGAGTACTACACACAGACACACCATGTCATTTGCCCAAACATACCCACTAACACTCATACAATGTAAACATGATATGCGTCTAGCACACCACATGATCCATCCTATATGTATGAATATATACACTGAAGTAATATAATAAAAACATACATAAATGCAGTATACTACATGACCTACTTTGTGTGCAGTATGTACATTATAATTAATGTAATAAAGACATACTATGTATATATTACATTACATGATCTACCCCATGCATATAAGCATGTACATCATAATTAATGTAATAAAGATATAATATGTATATAGTACATTAAATGATTTTCCCCTTGCATATAAGCAAGTACAATAAAAATTATCTATAGTACATAGGACATTTCCTGCTTAGATCGTACATAGCGCATAAAGTCAAATCTATCCTCGTCACCATGCGTATCCCGTCCACTAGATCACGAGCTTACCGACCATGCCGCGTGAAACCAGCAACCCGCTTGGCAGGGATTTCTCTTCTCGCTCCGGGCCCATTAATCGTGGGGGTAGCTATTTAATGAACTTTATCAGACATCTGGTTCTTTCTTCAGGGCCATCTCATCTAAAACCGCCCATTCTTTCCTCTTAAATAAGACATCTCGATGGACTAATTACTAATCAGCCCATGCTCACACATAACTGTGCTGTCATACATTTGGTATTTTTTAATTTTCGGGGATGCTTGGACTCAGCTATGGCCGTCAAAGGCCCCGACCCGGAGCATAAATTGTAGCTGGACTTAACTGCATCTTGAGCATCCCCATAATGGTAGGCATGGGCATTTCAGTCAATGGTTACAGGACATACCTATTATATTTCCCCCCCCCCCCTCTTAAATATTAACCACCATTTTTAACATACTTCCCCCTAAGTATCAATATAAATTTATCTCACCCCCAATACTCAAATTCACACTCCAAACAAGATAGACATATAGGTGCCTGGGTCTGCTTACATACTACATGGTTAATGTAGCTTAAATTTAAAGCAAGGCACTGAAAATGCCTAGATGAGTATACCAACTCCATAAACACATAGGTTTGGTCCTGGCCTTCCTGTTAACTTTCAATAGACTTACACATGCAAGCATCCGCACCCCGGTGAGTAGCGCCCTCCGAATCAGCAGGACTAAGAGGAGCAGGTATCAAGCACACACCCTGTAGCTCATAACGCCTTGCTTAACCACACCCCCACGGGAAACAGCAGTGACAAAATTTAAGCCATGAACGAAAGTTCGACTAAGCCATATTAACTAGGGTTGGTAAATCTCGTGCCAGCCACCGCGGTCATACGACTAACCCAAGCTAACAGGAACACGGCGTAAAACGTGTTAAAGTACTACACCAAATAGAGTTAAATCCTAATTAAGCTGTAAAAAGCCATAATTATAACAAAAATAAGTGACGAAAGTAACTCTACGACAACTGACACACTATAGCTAAGACCCAAACTGGGATTAGATACCCCACTATGCTTAGCCCTAAACATAAATAATTGCAAAAACAAGATTATTCGCCAGAGTACTACCGGCAACGGCCCAAAACTCAAAGGACTTGGCGGTGCTTTACACCCTTCTAGAGGAGCCTGTTCTATAATCGATAAACCCCGATAAACCTCACCAATCCTTGCTAATACAGTCTGTATACCGCCATCTTCAGCAAACCCTGAAAAGGAACAAAAGTAAGCTCAATCATAACACATAAAAACGTTAGGTCAAGGTGTAACCTATGGAATGGGAAGAAATGGGCTACATTTTCTATCCAAGAAAACTTAATACGAAAGCCATTATGAAACTAACAGCCAAAGGAGGATTTAGTAGTAAACTAAGAATAGAGTGCTTAGTTGAACCAGGCCATGAAGCACGCACACACCGCCCGTCACCCTCCTCAAGTAAATATATGCACCCAAACCTATTTACATGCACCAATTACACGAGAGGAGGTAAGTCGTAACAAGGTAAGCATACTGGAAAGTGTGCTTGGACAAACCAAGACATAGCTTAATTAAAGCATCTAGTTTACACCTAGAAGATTTCGTGTACTGTGAATGTTTTGAACTATGCCTAGCCCAAACCCCCACTCTTCAATCCAATAACCAAAACATACTAAAACAAAACATTTACCCCTATTAAAGTATAGGAGATAGAAATTCTAAACATGGCGCTATAGAGAAAGTACCGTAAGGGAACGATGAAAGAAAATAATCAAAGTACAAAAAAGCAAAGATTAACCCTTGTACCTTTTGCATAATGAATTAACGAGCAAAAAACTTAACAAAACGAATTTCAGCTAAGTAACCCGAAACCAGACGAGCTACCTATAGACAGTTTATTAGAACCAACTCATCTATGTGGCAAAATAGTGAGAAGATCTATAAGTAGAGGTGACATGCCTAACGAGCCTGGTGATAGCTGGTTGTCCAGAAAATGAATCTTAGTTCAGCTTTAAAGATACCAAAAAATATAAACAAATCTCACTGTATCTTTAAAAGTTAGTCTAAAAAGGTACAGCCTTTTAGAAATGGGTACAACCTTCACTAGAGAGTAAGATCTTACAACACCATAGTAGGCCTAAAAGCAGCCATCTATTAAGAAAGCGTTAAAGCTCAACAATAAAAACAATACTAATCCCAACAACAATATAACCAACTCCTAGACCTAGTACTGGACTATTCTATTACTAAATAGAAGCAATAATGTTAATATGAGTAACAAGAAATATTTTCTCCTTGCACAAGTTTAAGTCAGTATCTGATAATACTCTGACTGTTAACAGTAAATAAAAATAACCCAACAATAAATAATTTATTAATTATACTGTTAATCCAACACAGGAGTGCACCCAGGAAAGATTAAAAGAAGTAAAAGGAACTCGGCAAACACAAATCCCGCCTGTTTACCAAAAACATCACCTCCAGCATCCCCAGTATTGGAGGCACTGCCTGCCCAGTGACTAGACGTTAAACGGCCGCGGTATCCTGACCGTGCAAAGGTAGCATAATCATTTGTTCTCTAAATAAGGACTTGTATGAACGGCCACACGAGGGTTTTACTGTCTCTTACTTCCAATCAGTGAAATTGACCTTCCCGTGAAGAGGCGGGAATAAACCAACAAGACGAGAAGACCCTATGGAGCTTTAACTAACTAGTCCAAAGAAAATAAACTTAACCATTAAGGGATAACAACACTCTTTATGGACTAGCAGTTTTGGTTGGGGTGACCTCGGAGAACAAAAAATCCTCCGAACGATTTTAAAGACTAGACCCACAAGTCAAATCAAACTATCGTTTATTGATCCAAAGACTTGATCAACGGAACAAGTTACCCTAGGGATAACAGCGCAATCCTATTCAAGAGTCCATATCGACAATAGGGTTTACGACCTCGATGTTGGATCAGGACACCCCGATGGTGCAACCGCTATCAAAGGTTCGTTTGTTCAACGATTAAAGTCCTACGTGATCTGAGTTCAGACCGGAGTAATCCAGGTCGGTTTCTATCTGTTATGTATTTCTCCCAGTACGAAAGGACAAGAGAAATAAGGCCAACTTCAACAAAGCGCCTTAAATCAATCAATGACTTTATCTCAATTGACCTCACAAACAATACCTGCCCTAGAAAAGGGCCCAGTTAAGGTGGCAGAGCCCGGTAATTGCGTAAAACTTAAACCTTTATACTCAGAGATTCAAATCCTCTCCTTAACAAAATGTTTATACTCAACATCTTAACACTTATTATCCCCATTCTTCTAGCCGTAGCTTTTCTTACACTAGTTGAACGAAAAATCCTAGGCTACATACAACTCCGAAAAGGCCCAAATATTGTAGGACCATATGGCTTACTCCAACCCATCGCCGATGCAATCAAACTTTTCATTAAAGAACCCCTACGACCTGCCACATCCTCAATCTCAATATTTATTCTAGCCCCCATCCTAGCCCTAACCCTAGCCTTAACTATATGAATCCCCCTACCCATACCCTATCCCCTCATCAATATAAACTTAGGAATCCTTTTCATATTAGCTATATCAAGCTTAGCCGTATACTCGATCCTCTGATCAGGCTGAGCCTCCAACTCAAAATACGCTCTTATTGGAGCCCTACGAGCAGTAGCACAAACAATTTCATATGAAGTTACACTAGCAATTATCTTACTATCAATCTTACTAATAAATGGATCCTTCACTCTCTCTACATTAATCATTACACAAGAACAAGTATGACTAATCTTCCCAGCATGACCCTTAGCAATAATATGATTCATTTCAACACTAGCAGAAACAAACCGAGCACCATTTGATCTTACTGAAGGAGAATCTGAACTAGTATCGGGCTTTAATGTAGAATACGCCGCAGGAC
>NW_026292018.1:0-149628 GCF_023091745.1 Budorcas taxicolor
AGTCCCCATGCGAGTTTCTAGGGGACCTCTCGGGATTCCTCTCCCGTCCATGCCGGGGCCTCAGTCCTTGTGTGGAGTCGGGGCCGGAACCTGAGCGATTCCTCTCCAGTGTTGCCATGGATCTTGGGGTGCTTCTGAGTCTCCCCAGGGGAGTCAGGCCTCGTCTCGAGTGGGGGCATGCACGTGCGCTTTTCTCCCGAGCTGCAGCAGTAGTGTCACGCTTCCTGTCACGTGGATCAAGGGATCTGTGGCTTTCCCCTCGAGGCTGTCCCTCGAGGCTTTCCCCACAAGGCTTTCCCACAGGACTGTGCCACGTGCCACCTTGGTGGGAGTCGATCCTCGGCGTGAAAGACTGAGCAGGTGAAGGGAAAAGAGGTTTCCTCTGAATGGACTGAGACATCTGGGGGACTCTTGGAATGGTGGCACGACCCTGGAGTTCCTCTCGCCGTTCCTGTTGAGAGGGCCTCCTCTTGAGATGCGATGGGAACGCCGGGAACTCTTTCCCGAAGAAGCAGGGAAAGGATCCTTCATCTCCGAGCTACGAGGCGGAAACGGGGCTCCTCTGGATATGGGCGGGACCCTCGTGATTCCTCTCAAGTGGAGACGGTAGGTCGGGGAACTTCTTGATTTGCACCAAGGGTGTGAAGGACCCTTTCGAAGTTCCCGAGGTGAGGTGTGATCAGCCTTCGAGACGCCTCAGCGGAAATGGGCCTCATCTCGCCTGGAGGGGAGAACCTCCTGGATTTTCTCGAGTTGCGGCAGGTCTTCTCGAGTTACGACGGGGACCTCAGGGACCCGCTCTGGTGGCCTCAGGAAAAGGCCAGTCCCCATGCGAGTTGCTAGGGGGACCTCTCGGGATTCCTCTCCCGTCCATGGCCGGGCCTCAGTACTTGTGTGGAGTCGGGGCCGGAACCTGAGGATTCCTCTCCAGTGTTGCCATGGATCTTGGGGATGCTTCTGAGTCTCCCCAGGGGAGTCAGGCCTCGTCTCGATTGGGGCATGCACGTGCGCTTTCCTCCCGAGCTGCAGCAGTAGTGTCACGCTTCCTGTCACGTGGATCAAGGGATCTGTGGCTTTCCCTCGAGGCTGTCCCTCGAGGCTTTTCCCACGGAGGCTTTCCCACAGGGCTGTGCCACGTGCCACCTTGGTGTGATTCGATCCTCGGCGTGAAAGACGAGCCGGTGAAGGGAAAAGAGGTTCCTCTGGCAATGGACTGAGACATCTGGGGGACTCTTGGAATGGTGGCACGACCCTGGAGTTCCTCTCGCCGTTCCTGTTGAGAGGGCCTCCTCTTGAGATGCGACGGGAACGCCGGGAACTCTTTCCCATGAAGCAGGGAAAGGATCCTCATCTCGAGCTATCGAGGCGGAAACGGGGCTCCTCTGGGAGTTGGGCGGGACCCTCGTGATTCCTCTCGAGTGGAGACGGCTATGTCGGGGAACTTCTTGATTTGCACCAAGGGTGTGAAGGACCCTTTCGAAGTTCCAGAGGTGAGGTGTGATCAGCCTCGAGACGCCTCAGCGGAAATGGGCCTCATCTCGCCTGGAGGGGGAGAACCTCCTGGATTTTCTCGAGTTGCGGCAGGTCTTCTCGAGTTACGACGGGGACCACAGGGACCCGCTCTGGTGGCCTCAGGAAAGGCCAGTCCCCATGCGAGTTGCTAGGGGACCTCTCGGGATTCCTCTCCCGTCCATGCAGGGGCCTCAGTCCTTGTGTGGAGTCGGGGCCGGAACCTGAGGATTCCTCTCCAGTGCTGCCATGGATCTTGGGGTGCTTCTGAGTCTCCCCAGGGGAGTCAGGCCTCGTCTCGAGTGGGGGCATGCACGTGCGCTTTCCTCCCGAGCTGCAGCTGTCGTGTCACGCTTCCTGTCACTGGATCAAGGGATCTGTGGCTTTCCCTCGATGCTGTCCCTCGAGGCTTTCCACAAGGCTTTCCCACAGGGCAGTGCCACGTGCCACCTTGGTGTGAGTCGATCCTCGGCGGTGAAAGACGAGCCGGTGAAGGGAAAAGAGGTTCCTCTTGAAATGGGACTGAGACATCTGGGGACTCTTGGAATGGTGGCACGACCCTGGAGTTCCTCTCGCCGTTCCTGTTGAGAGGGCCTCCTCTTGAGATGCGACGGGAACGCCGGGAACTCTTTCCGACTGAAGCAGGGAAAGGATCCCTCATCTCGAGCTACGAGGCGGAAACGGGGCTTCCTCTGGGTGTGGGCGGGACCCTCGTGATTCCTCTCGAGTGGAGACGGTATGGTCGGGGGAACTTCTTGATTTGCACCAAGGGCTGGAAGGACCCTTTCGAAGTTCCAGAGGTGAGGTGTGATCAGCCTCGAGACGCCTCAGCGGGAAATGGGCCTCATCTCGCCTGGAGGGGAGAACCTCCTGGATTTTCTCGAGTTGCGGCAGGTCTTCTCGAGTTACGACGGGGACCTCAGGGACCCGCTCTGGTGGCCTCAGGAAAGGCCAGTCCCCATGCGAGTTGCTAGGGGACCTCTCGGGATTCCTCTCCCGTCCATGCCGGGGCCTCAGTCCTTGTGTGGAGTCGGGGCCGGAACCTGAGGATTCCTCTCCAGTGCTTGCCATGGATCTTGGGGTGCTTCTGAGTCTCCCAGGGGAGTCAGGCCTCGTCTCGAGTGGGGGCATGCACGTGCGCTTTCCTCCCGAGCTGCAGCAGTTGTGTCACGCTTCCTGTCACCGTGGATCAAGGTATCTGTGGCTTTCCCTCGAGGCTGTCCCTCGAGGCTTTCCCACGAGGCTTTCCCACAGGCATGCGCACGTGCCACCTTGGTGTGAGTCGATCCTCGGCGTGAAAGACGAGCCGGTGAAGGGAAAAGAGGTTCCTCTGGAAATGGACTGAGACATCTGGGGGACTCTTGGAATGGTGGCACGACCCTGGAGTTCCTCTCGCCGTTCCTGTTGAGAGGGCCTCCTCTTGAGATGCGACGGGAACGCCGGGAACTCTTTCCCGACGAAGCAGGGAAAGGATCCCTCATCTCGAGCTACGAGGCGGAAACGGGGCTCCTCTGGATGTGGGCGGGACCCTCGTGATTCCTCTCGAGTGGAGACGGGCTATGTCGGGGAACTTCTTGATTTGCACCAAGGGTGTGAAGGACCCTTTCGAAGTTCCAGAGGTGAGGTGTGATCAGCCTTCGAGACGCCTCAGCGGAAATGGGCCTCATCTCGCCTGGAGGGGAGAACCTCCTGGATTTTCTCGAGTTGCGGGCAGGTCTTCTCGAGTTACGACGGGGACCACAGGGACCCCTCTGGTGGCCTCAGGCAAGGCCAGTCCCCATGCGAGTTGCTAGGGGACCTCTCGGGATTCCTCTCCCGTCAATGCCGGGGCCTCAGTCCTTGTGTGGAGTCGGGGCCGGAACTGAGGATTCCTCTCCAGTGCTGCCATGGATCTTGGGGTGCTTCTGAGTCTCCCCAGGGAGTCAGGCCTCGTCTCGAGTGGGGGCATGCACGTGCGCTTTCCTCCCGAGCTGCAGCAGTAGTGTCACGCTTCCTGTCACGTGGATCAAGGTATCTGTGCTTTCCCTTCGAGGCTGTCCATCGAGGCTTTCCCACGAGGCTTTCCCACAGGGCTGCTGCCACCGTGCCACCTTGGTGTGAGTCGATCCTCGGCGTGAAAGACGAGCCGGTGAAGGGAAAAGAGGTTCCTCTGGAATGGACTGAGACATCTGGGGGACTCTTGGAATGGTGGCACGACCCTTGGAGTTCCTCTCGCCGTTCCTGTTGAGAGGGCCTCCTCTTGAGATGCGAAGGGAACGCCGGGAACTCTTTCCGACGAAGCAGGGAAAGGATCCCTCATCTCGAGCTACGAGGCGGAAACGGGGGCTCCTCTGGATGTGGGCGGGACCCTCGTGATTCTCTCGAGTGGAGACGGTAGGTCGGGGGAACTTCTTGATTTGCACCAAGGGGTGTGAAGGACCCTTTCGAAGTTCCAGAGGTGAGGTGTGATAAGCTCGAGACGCCTCAGCGGAAATGGGCCTCATCTCGCCTGGAGGGGAGAACCTCCTGGATTTTCTCGAGTTGCGGCAGGTCTTCTCGAGTTACGACGGGGACCACAGGGACCCCGCTCTGGTGGCCTCAGGAAAGGCCAGTCCCCATGCGAGTTGCTAGGGGGACCTCTCGGGATTCCTCTCCCGTCCATGCCGGGGCCTCAGTCCTTGTGTGGAGTCGGGGCCGGAACCTGAGGATTCCTCTCCAGTGCTGCCATGGATCTTGGGGAGCTTCTGAGTCTCCCCAGGGGAGTCAGGCCTCGTCTCGAGTGGGGGCATGCACGTGCGCTTTCCTCCCGAGCTGCAGCAGTAGTGTCACGCTTCCTGTCACCTGGATCAAGGGATCTGTGGCTTTCCCTCGAGGCTGTCCCTCGAGGCTTTCCCACGAGGCTTTCCCACAGGGCTGTGCCACGTGCCACCTTGGTGTGAGTCGATCCTCGGCGTGAAAGACGAGCCGGTGAAGGGAAAAGAGGTTCCTCTGGAATGGACTGAGACATCTGGGGGACTCTTGGAATGGTGGCACGACCCTTGGGTTCCTCTCGCCGTTCCTGTTGAGAGGGCCTCCTCTTGAGATGCGACGGGAACGCCGGGAACTCTTTCCCGACGAAGCAGGGAAAGGATCCCTCATCTCGAGCTACGAGGCGGGAAACGGGGCTCCTCTGGATGTGGGCGGGACCATCGTGATTCCTCTCGAGTGGAGACGGCTAGGTCGGGGAACTTCTTGATTTGGCACCAAGGGTGTGAAGGACCCTTTCGAAGTTCCAGAGGTGAGGTGTGATCAGCCCTCGAGACGCCTCAGCGGAAATGGGCCTCATCTCGCCTGGCGGGGGAGAACCTCCTGGATTTTCTCGAGTTGCGGCAGGTCTTCTCGAGTTACGACGGGGACCTCAGGGACCCGCCTCTGGTGGCCTCAGGAAAGGCCAGTCCCCATGCGAGTTGCTAGGGGACCTCTCGGGATTCCTCTCCCGTCCATGCCGGGGCCTCAGTCCTTGTGTGGAGTCGGGGCCGGAACCTGAGGATTCCTCTCCAGTGCTGCCATGGATCTTGGGGTGCTTCTGAGTCTCCCAGGGGAGTCAGGCCTCGTCTCGAGTGGGGGCATGCACGTGCGCTTTCCTCCCGAGCTGCAGCAGTCGTGTCACGCTTCCTGTCACCTGGATCAAGGGATCTGTGGCTTTCGGGGTCCTCGAGGCTGTCCCTCGAGGCTTTCCCACGAGGCTTTCCCACAGGGCTGTGCCACGTGCCACCTTGGTGTGAGTCGATCCTCGGCGGGAAAGACGAGCCGGTGAAGGGAAAAAGAGGTTCCTCTGGAATGGACTGAGACATCGGGGGTACTCTTGGAATGGTGGCACGACCCTGGAGTTCCTCTCGCCGTTCCTGTTGAGAGGGCCTCCTCTTGAGATGCGACCTGGAACGCCGGGAACTCTTTCCCGACGAAGCAGGGAAAGGATCCCTCATCTTGAGCTACGAGGCGGAAACGGGGCTCCTCTGGATGTGGGCGGGAACCATCGTGATTCCTCTCGAGTGGAGACGGGCTAGGTCGGGGAACTTCTTGATTGGCACCAAGGGTGTGAAGGACCCTTTCGAAGTTCCAGAGGTGAGGTGTGATCAGCCTCGAGACGCCTCAGCGGAAATGGGCCTCATCTCGCCTGGCGGGGAGAACCTCCTGGATTTTCTCGAGTTGCGGCAGGTCTTCTCGAGTTACGACGGGGACCTCAGTGACCCGCTCTGGTGGCCTCAGGAAAGGCCAGTCCCCATGCGAGTTGCTAGGGGACCTCTCGGGATTCCTCTCCCGTCCATGCCGGGGCCTCAGTCCCTTGTGTGGAGTCGGGGCCGGAACCTGACGATTCCTCTCCAGTGTTGCCATGGATCTTGGGGTGCTTCTGAGTCTCCCCAGGGGAGTCAGGCCTCGTCTCGAGTGGGGGCATGCACGTGCGCTTTCCTCCCGAGCTGCAGCAGTAGGGTCACGCTTCCTGTCACGTGGATCAAGGGATCTGTGGCTTCACTCGAGCTGTCCCTCGAGGCTTTCCCTCGAGGCTTTCCCCTTCCACAGGGACTGTGCCACGTGCTCACCTTGGTGTGAGTCGATCCTCGGCGGGAAAGACGGAGCCGGTGAAGGGAAAAGAGGTTCCTCTGGAATGGACTGAGACATCTGGGGGACTCTTGGAATGGTGGCACGACCCTGGAGTTCCTCTCGCCGTTCCTGTTGTGAGGGCCTCCTCTTGAGAGGCGACGGGAACGCCAGGAATTCTTTCCCGAAGAGCAGGGAAAGGATCCGTCACCTCGAGCTACGAGGCGGAAACGGGCTCCTCTGGATGTGGGCGGTACCCTCGTGTTTCCTCTCGAGTGGAGACGGAATGTCGGGGAACTTCTTGAGTTGCACCAAGGGTGTGAAGGACCCTTTCGACGTTCCAGAGGTGAGGTGTGATTAGCCCTGAGAAGCCTCTACGGAAATGGGCCTCATCTCGCCTTCAGGGAAAACATCCTGGATATTCTCGAGTTGCGGCAGGTCTTCTCGAGTTACGACGGGGACCTCAGGGACCCGCTCTGGTGGCCTCAGAAGGGCCAGTCCCCTTGCGAGTTGCTAGGGCCCATCTCGGGATTCCTCTCCCGTCGATGCCGGGGCCTAAGACCTTGTGTGGTGACGGGGCCGGACCCTGAGGATTCCTCTCCAGTGTTGACATGGATTTTGGGGTGCCTCTGAGTCTCCCCAGGGGAGTCAGGCCTCGTCTCGAGTTGGGGCATGCACGTGCGCTTCCCTCCCGAGCTGCACCAGTAGGGTCACGCTTCCTGTCACGTGGATCAAGGGATCTGTGGCTTTCCCTCGAGGCTTTCCCTCGAGGCTTTCCCACGAGGCTTTCCCACAGGGCTTTGCCAAGTGCCATCTTGGTGTGAGTCGATCCTCGGCGTGAAAGACGAGCCGGTGAAGGGAAAAGAGGTTCCTCTGGAATGGACTGAGACATCTGGGGGACTTTTGCAATGGTGGCACGACCCTGGAGTTCCTCTCGCCGTACCTGTTGAGAGGGCCTCCTCTTGAGATGCGACGGGATCGCCGGAATTCTTTCCCGACGAAGCAGGGAAAGGAACCCTCACCTCGAGCTACGAGGCGGATACGGGGCTCCTCTGGATGTGGGCGGGACCCTCGTGTTTCCTCTCAAGTGGAGACTGGTATGTCGGGCAACTTCTTGAGTTGCACCAAGGGTGTGAAGGGACCCTTTCGACGTTCCAGAGGTGAGGTGTGATTAGCCCCGAGAAGCCTCTGCGGAATGGGCCTCATCTCGCCTGCAGGTGAGAACCTCCTGGATATTCTCGAGTTGCGGCAGGTCTTCTCGAGTTACGACGGGGACATCAGGGACCCGCTCTGGTGGCCTCAGGAAGGGCCAGTCCCCATGCGAGTTGCTAGGGGCCATCTCGGGATTCCTCTCCCGTCGATGCCGGGGCCTAAGACCTTGTGTGGAGTCGGGGCCGGAACCTGAGCATTCCTCTCCAGTGTTGACATGGATTTTGGGGTGCCTCTGAGTCTCCCCAGGGGAGTCAGGCCTCGTCTCGAGTGGGGGCATGCACGTGCGCTTCCCTCCGAGCTGCAGCAGTAGGGTCACGCTTCCTGTCACGTGGATCAACGGATCTGTGGCTTTCCCTCGAGGCTTTCCCTCGAGGCTTTCCCACGAGGCTTTCCCACAAGGCTGTGCCAAGTGCCACCTTGGTGTGAGTCGATCCTCGGCATGAAAGACGAGCCGGTGAAGGGAAAAGAGGTTCCTCTGGAATGGACTGAGACATCTGGGGGACTTTTGGAATGGTGGCACGACACTGGAGTTCCTCTCGCCGTTCCTGTTGAGAGGGCCTCCTCTTGAGATGCGACGGGAACGCCGGAATTCTTTTCCAACGAAGCAGGGAAAGGATCCCTCACCTCGAGCTACGAGGCGGAAACGGGGCTCCTCTGGATGTGGGCGGGACCCTCGTGTTTCCTGTCGAGTGGAAACGGGTATGTCGGGGAACTTCTTGAGTTGCACCAAGGGTGTGAAGGACCCTTTCGACGTTCCAGAGGTGAGGTGTGATTAGCCCCGAGAAGCCTCTGCGGAAATGGGCCTCATCTCGCCTGCAGGGGAGAACCTCCTGGATATTCTCGAGTTGCGGCAGGTCTTCTCGAGTTACGACGGGGACCTCAGGGACCCGCCCTGGTGACCTCAGGAAGGGCCAGTCCCCATGAGAGTTGCTAGGGGCCATCTCGGGATTCCTCTCCAGTCGATGCCGGGGCCGAAGACCTTGTGTGGAGTTGGGACGGGAAACTGAGCATTCCTCTCCAGTGTTAACATCTATCTTGGGGTGCCTCTGAGTCTCCCCAGGGGAGTCAGGCTTCGTCTCGTGTGGGGCATTCACGTGCCCTTTCCTCCCGAGCTGCAGCAGTAGGGTCACGCTTCCTGTCACGTGGATCAAGCGATCTGTTGCTTTCCCTCGAGGCTTTCCCACGAGGTTTTCCCACAGGGCTGTGCCAAGTGTCACCTTGCTGTGAGTCGATCCTCGGCGTGAAAGAGGAGCCGGTGAAGGGAAAAGAGGTTCCTCTGGAATGGACTGAGACATCTGGGGGACTCTTGGAATGGTGGCACGACCATGGAGTTCCTCTCGCCGTTCCTGTTGTGAGGGCCTCCTCTTGAGAGGCGACGGGAACGCCAGGAATTCTTTCCCGAAGAAGCAGGGAAAGGATCCGTCACCTCGAGCTACGAGGCGGAAACGGGCTCCTCTGGATGTGGGCGGTACCCTCGTGTTTCCTCTCGAGTGGAGACGGGAATGTCGGGGAACTTCTTGAGTTGCACCAAGGGTGTGAAGGACCCTTTCGACGTTCCAGAGGTGAGGTGTGATTAGCCCTGAGAAGCCTCTACGGAAATGGGCCTCATCTCGCCTTCAGGGGAAAACATCCTGGATATTCTCGAGTTGCGGCAGGTCTTCTCGAGTTACGACGGGGACCTCAGGGACCCGCTCTGGTGGCCTCAGGAAGGGCCAGTAACCTTGCGAGTTGCTAGGGCCCATCTCGGGATTCCTCTCCCGTCGATGCCGGGGCCTAAGACCTTGTGTGGTGTCGGGGCCGGACCTGAGGATTCCTCTCCAGTGTTGACATGGATTTTGGGGTGCCTCTGAGTCTCCGCAGGGGAGTCAGGCCTCGTCTCGAGTTGGGGCATGCACGTGCGCTTCCTCCCGAGCTGCACCAGTAGGGTCACGCTTCCTGTCACGTGGATCAAGGGATCTGTGGCTTTCCCTCGAGGCTTTCCCTCGAGGCTTTCCCACGAGTCTTTCCCACAGGGCTTTGCCAAGTGCCATCTTGGTGTGAGTCGATCCTCGGCGTGAAAGACGAGCCGGTGAAGGGAAAAGAGGTTCCTCTGGAATGGACTGAGACATCTGGGGGACTTTTGCAATGGTGGCACGACCCTGGAGTTCCTCTCGCCGTACCTGTTGAGAGGGCCTCCTCTTGAGATGCGACGGGATCGCCGGGAATTCTTTCCGACGAAGCAGGGAAAGGAACCCTCACCTCGAGCTACGAGGCGGATACGGGGCTCCTCTGGATGTGGGCGGGACCCTCGTGTTTCCTCTCAAGTGGAGACTGGTATGTCGGGCAACTTCTTGAGTTGCACCAAGGGTGTGAAGGACCCTTTCGACGTTCCAGAGGTGAGGTGTGATTAGCCCCGAGAAGCCTCTGCGGAAATGGGCCTCATCTCGCCTGCAGGTGAGAACCTCCTGGATATTCTCGAGTTGCGGCAGGTCTTCTCGAGTTACGACGGGGACCTCAGGGATCCGCTCTGGTGGCCTCAGGAAGGGCCAGTCCCCATGCGAGTTGCTAGGGGCCATCTCGGGATTCCTCTCCCGTCGATGCCGGGGCCTAAGACCTTGTGTGGAGTCGGGGCCGGAACCTGAGGATTCCTCTCCAGTGTTGACATGGATTTTGGGGTGCCTCTGAGTCTCCCCAGGGGAGTCAGGCCTCGTCTCGAGTGGGGCCATGCACGTGCGCTTCCCTCCCGAGCTGCAGCAGTAGGGTCACGCTTCCTGTCACGTGGATCAAGGGATCTGTGGCTTTCCCTCGAGGCTTTCCCTCGAGGCTTTCCCACGAGGCTTTCCCACAAGGCTGTGCCAAGTGCCACCTTGGTGTGAGTCGATCCTCGGCATGAAAGACGAGCCGGTGAAGGGAAAAGAGGTTCCTCTGGAATGGACTGAGACATCTGGGGGACTTTTGGAATGGTGGCACGACACTGGAGTTCCTCTCGCCGTTCCTGTTGAGAGGGCCTCCTCTTGAGATGCGACGGGAACGCCGGAATTCTTTTCCAACGAAGCAGGGAAAGGATCCCTCACCTCGAGCTACGAGGCGGAAACGGGGCTCCTCTGGATGTGGGCGGGACCCTCGTGTTTCCTGTCGAGTGGAAACGGGTATGTCGGGGAACTTCTTGAGTTGCACCAAGGGTGTGAAGGACCCTTTCGACGTTCCAGAGGTGAGGTGTGATTAGCTCTGAGAAGCCTCTGCGGAAATGGGCCTCATCTCGCCTTCAGGGGAGAACATCCTGGATATTCTCGAGTTGCGGCAGGTCTTCTCGAGTTACGACGGGGACCTCAGGGACCCACTCTGGTGGCCTCAGGAAGGGCCAGTCCCCTTGCGAGTTGCTAGGGGCCATCTCGGGATTCCTCTCCCGTCGATGCCGGAGCCTAAGGCCTTGTGTGGAGTCGGGGCCGGAACCGGAGGATTCCTCTCCAGTGTTGACATGGATTTTGGGGTGCCTCTGAGTCTCCCCAGGGGAGTCAGGCCTCCTCTCGAGTGGGGGCATGCACGTGCGCTTCCCTCCCGAGCTGCAGCAGTAGGGTCACGCTTCCTGTCACGTGGATCAAGCGATCTGTGGCTTTCCCACGAGGCTATAGCACAGGTCTGTGCCAAGTACCACCTTGGTGTGAGTCGATCCTCAGCGTGAAAGACGAGCCGGTGAAGGGAAAAGAGGTTCCTCTGGAATGGACTGAGACATCTGGGGGACTCTTGGAATGGTCGCACGACCCTGGAGTTCCTCTCGCCGTTCCTGTTGAGAGGGCCTCCTCTTGAGATGCGACGGGATCGCCGGGAATTCTTTCCCGACGAAGCAGGGAAAGGATCCCTCACCTCGAGCTACGAGGCGGAAACGGGGCTCCTCTGGATGTGGGCGGGACCCTCGTGTTTCCTCTCGAGTGGAGACGGGTATGTCGGGGGACTTCTTGAGTTGCACCAAGGGTGTGAAGGACCCTTTTCGACGTTCCAGAGGTGAGGTGTGATTAGCCCTGAGAAGCCTCTGCGGAAATGGGCCTCATCTCGCCTTCAGGGGAGAACATCCTGGATATTCTCGACTTGCGGCAGGTCTTCTCGAGTTACGACGGGGACCTCAGGGACCCGCTCTTGTGGCCTCAGGAAGGGCCAGTCCCCATGCGAGTTGCTAGGGGCCATCTCGGGATTCCTCTCCCGTCGATGCCGGGGCCGAAGACCTTGTGTGGAGTCGGGGCCGGAACCTGAGGATTCCTGTCCAATGTTGACATGGATTACGGGGTGCCGCTGAGTCTCCCCAGGGGAGTCAGGCCTCGTCTCGAGTGGGGGCATGCACGTGCGCTTCCCTCCCGAGCTGCAGCAGTAGGGTCACGCTTCCTGTCACGTGGATCAAGGGATCTGTGGCATTCCCTCGAGGATTTCCCTCGAGGCTTTCCCACGAGGCTTTCCCACAGGGCTGTGCCAAGTGCCACCTTGGTGTGAGTCGATCCTCGGCGTGAAAGACGAGCCGGTGAAGGGAAAAGAGGTTCCTCTGGAGTGGACTGAGACATCTGGGGGACTTTTGGAATGGTGGCACGACCCTGGAGTTCCTCTCGCGGTTCCTGTTGAGAGGGCCTCCTCTTGAGATGCGACGGGAACGCCGGAATTCTTTTCCGACGAAGCACGGAAAGGATCCCTCACCTCGAGCTACGAGGCGGAAACGGGTCTCCTCTGGATGTGGGCGAGACCCTCGTGTTTCCTCTCGAGTGGAAACGGGTATGTCGGGGAACTTCTTGAGTTGCACCAAGGGTGTGAAGGACCCTTTCGACGTTCCAGAGGTGAGGTGTGATTAGCTCTGAGAAGCCTCTGCGGAAATGGGCCTCATCTCGCCTTCAGGGGAGAACATCCTGGATATTCTCGAGTTGCGGCAGGTCTTCTCGAGTTACGACGGGGCCCTCAGGGACCCGCTCTGGTGGCCTCAGGAAGGGCCAGTCCCTATGCGAGTTGCTAGGGGCCATCTCGGGATTCCTCTCCCGTCGATGCCGGGGCCGAAGACCTTGTGTGGAGTCGGGGCCGGAACCTGAGGATTCCTCTCCAGTGTTGACATGGATTTTGGGGTGCCTCTGAGTCTCCCCAGGGGAGTCAGGCCTCGTCTCGAGTGGGGGCATGCACGTGCGCTTCCCTCCCGAGCTGCAGCAGTAGGGTCACGCTTACTGTCACGTGGATCAAGCGATCTGTGGCTTTCCCATGAGGCTTTCCCTCGAGGCTTTCCCACGAGGCTTTCCCACAGGGCTGTGCCAAGTGCCACCTTGGTGTGAGTCCATCCTCGGCGTGAAAGACGAGCCGGTGAAGGGAAAAGAGGTTCCTCTGGAATGGACTGAGACATCTGGGGGACTCTTGGAATGGTGGCACGACCCGGGATTTCCTCTCGCGGTTCCTGTTGAGAGGGCCTCCTCTTGAGATGTGACGGGAACGCCGGGAATTCTTTCCCAACGAAGCAGGGAAAGGATCCCTCACCTCGAGCTTTGAGGTGGAAACGGGGCTCCTCTGGATGTGGGCGGGACCCTCGTGTTTCCTCTCGAGTGGAGAAGGGTATGTCGGGGGTCTTCTTGAGTTGCACCAAGGGTGTGAAGGACCCTTTCGACGTTCCAGAGGTGAGGTGTGATTAGCCCCGAGAAGCCTCTGCGGAAATGGGCCTCATCTCGCCTGCAGGGGAGAACCTCCTGGATATTCTCGAGGTGCGGCAGGTCTTCTCGAGTTACGACGGGGACCTCAGGGACCCTCTCTGGTGGCCTCAGGAAGGGCCAGTCCCCATGCGAGTTGCTAGGGTCCAACTCGGGATTCCTCTCCAGTCGATGCCGGGGCAGAAGACCTTGTGTGGAGTTGGGACGGGAAACTGAGCATTCCTCTCCAGTGTTAACATGGATCTTGGGGTGCCTCTGAGTCTCCCCAGCAGAGTCAGGCTTCGTCTCGTGTGGGGACATACACGTGCGCTTCCCTCCCGAGCTGCAGCAGTAGGGTCACGCTTTCTGTCACGTGGATCAAGCGATCTGTGGCTTTCCCTCGAGGCTTTCCCACGAGGCTTTCCCACAGGGCAGTGCCAAGTGCAACCTTGGTGTGAGTCGATCCTCGGCGTGAAAGACGAGCTGGTGAAGGGAAAAGAGGTTCGTCTGGAAAGGTTTGAGACATCTGGGGGACTCTTCGAATGGTGGAACGACCCTGGAGTTCCTCTCGCCGTTCCTGTTGTGAGGGCCTCCTCTTGAGAGGCGACGGGAACGCCTGGAATTCTTTCCCGAAGAAGCAGGGAAAGGATCCCTCACCTCGAGCCATGAGGCGGAAACGGGGCTCCTCTGGATGTGGGCGGGACCCTCGTGTTTCCTCTCGAGTGGAGACGGGTATGTCGGGAACTTCTTGAGTTGCACCAAGGGTGTGAAGTACCCTTTCGACGTTCCAGAGGTGAGGTGTGATTAGCCCCGAGAAGCCTCTGCGGAAATGGGCCTCATCTCGTCTGCAGGTGAGAACCTCCTGGATATTCTCGAGTTGCGGCAGGTCTTCTCGAGTTACGACGGGGACCTCAGGGACCCGATCTGGTGGCCTCAGGAAGGGCCAGTCCCCATGCGAGTTGCTAGGGGCCATCTCGGGATTCCTATCCCGTCGATGCCGGGGCCTAAGACCTTGTGTGGAGTCGGGGCCGGAACCTGAGCATTCCTCTCCAGTGTTGCCATGGATCTTGGGGTGCCTCTGATTCTCCCCAGGGGAGTCAGGCCTCGTCTCGACTGGGGGCATGCACGGGCGCTTCCCTCCCGAGCTGCAGCAGTAGGGTCACGCGTCCTGTCACGTGGATGAAGGGATCTGTGTCTTTCCCTTGAGGCTTTCCATCGAGGCTTACCCACGAGGCTTTCCCACAGGTCTGTGCCAAGTGCCAGCTTGGTGTGAGTCGATCCTCGGCGTGAAAGACGAGCCGGTGAAGGGAAAAGAGGTTCCTCTGGAATGGACTGAGATATCTGGGGGACTCTTGGAATGGTGGCACGACCCTGGAGTTCCTCTCGCCATTCCTGTTGAGAGGGCCTCCTCTTGAGATGCGACGGGATCGCCGGGAATTCTTTCCCGACGAAGCAGGGAATGGATCCCTCACCTCGCGAGCTACGAGGCAGAAGCGGGGCTCCTATGGATGTGGGCGGGACCCTCGTGTTTCCTCTCGAGTGGAGACGGGTATGTCGGGGAACTTCTTGAGTTGCACCAAGGGTGTGAAGGACCCTTTCGACGTTCCAGAGGTGAGGTGTGATTAGCCCCGAGAAGCCTCTGTGGAAATGGGCCTCATCTCGCCTGCAGGGGAGAACCTCCTGGCTATTCTCGAGTTGTGGCAGGTCTTCCCGAGTTACGACGGGGACCTCAGGGATCCGCTCTGGTGGCCTCAGGAAGGGCCAGTCCCCATGCGAGTTGCTAGGGGCCATCTCGGGATTCCTCTCCCTTCGATGCGGGGGCCTAAGACCTTGTGTGGAGTCGGGGCCGGAACCTGAGGATTCCTCTCCAGTGTTGACATGGATTTTGGGGTGCCTCTGAGTCTCCCCAGGGGAGTGTGGCCTCGTCTCGAGTGGGGGCATGCATGTGCGCTTCCCTCCCGGGCTGCAGCAGTAGGGTCACGCTACCTGTCACGTGGATCAAGGGATCTGTGGCTTTCCCTCGAGGCTTTCCCTCGAGGCTTTCCCACGAGGCTTTCCCACAGGGCTGTGCCAAGTGCCACCTTGGTGTGAGTCGATCCTCGGCGTGAAAGACGAGCCAGTGAAGGGAAAAGAGGTTCCTCTGGAATGGACTGAGACATCTGGGGGACTGTTGGAATGGTGGCACGACCCTGGAGTTCCTCTCGCCGTTCCTGTTGAGAGGGCCTCCTCTTGAGATGCGACGGGAACGCCGGGAATTCTTTCCCAACGAAGCAGGGAAAGGATCCCTCACCTCGAGCTACGAGGCGGAAACGGGGCTCCTCTGGATGTGGGCGGGACCCTCGTGTTTCCTCTCGAGTGGAGAAGGGCATGTCGGGGAACTTCTTGAGTGGCACCAAGTGTGTGAAGGACCCTTTCAACGTTCCAGAGGTGAGGTGTGATTAGCCCCGAGAAGCCTCTGCGGAAATGAACCTCATCTCGCCTGCAGGGGAAAACCTCCTGGATATTCTCGAGTTGCGGCAGGTCTTCTCGAGTTACGTCGGGGACCACAGGGACTCGCTCTGGTGGCCACAGGAAGGGCCAGTCCCCATGCGAGTTGCTAGGGGCCATCTCGGGATTCCTCTCCCGTCGATGCCGGGGCCTAAGACCTTGTGTGGAGTCGGGGCCAGAACCTGAGCATTCCTCTCCAGTGTTGACATGGATTTTGGGGTGCCTCTGAGTCTCCGCAGGGGAGTCAGGCCTCGTCTCGAGTGGGGGCATGCACGTGCGCTTTCCTCCCCAGCTGCAGCTGTAGGGTCACGCTTCCTGTCACGTGAATCAAGGGATCTGTGGCTTTCCCACGAGGCTTCCCCACAGGGCTGTGCCAAGTGCCACCTTGGTGTGAGTCCATCCTCGGCGTGAAAGACGAGCCGGTGAAGGGAAAAGAGGTTCCTCTGGAATGGACTGAGACATCTGGGGGACTCTTGGAATGGTGGCACGACCCTGGAGTTCCTCTCGCCCTTCCTGTTGTGAGGGCCTCCTCTTGAGAGGCGATAGGAACGCGGGGAATTTTTTCCCGAAGAAGCAAGGAAAGGATCCGTCACCTCGAGCTACGAGGCGGAAACGGGGCTCCTCTGGATGTGTGCGGGACCCTCGTGTTTCCTCTCGAGTGGAGACGGGTATGTCGGGGAACTTCTTGAGTTGCACCAAGGGTGTGAAGGACCCTTTCGACGTTCCAGAGGTGAGGTGTGATTAGCCCCGAGAAGCCTCTGCGGAAATGGGCCTCATGTCGCCTGCAGGTGAGAACCTCCTGGATATTTTCGAGTTGCGGCAGGTCTTCTCGAGTTACGACGGGGACCTCAGGGACCCGCTCTGGTGGCCTAAGGAAGGGGCAGTCCCCATGCCAGTTGCTAGGGGCCATCTCGGGAATCCTCTCCAGTCGATGCCGGGGCCGAAGTCCCTTGTGTGAAGTCGGGGTCGGAACCTGAGCATTCCTCTCCAGTGTTGCCATGGATCTTGGGGTGCCTCTGAGTCTCCCCAGGGGAGTCAGGCCTCGTCTCGACTGGGGGCATGCACGTGCGCTTCCCTCCCGAGCGGCAGCAGTAGGGTCACGCTTCCTGTCACGTGGATCAAGGGATCTGTGGCTTTCCCTCGAGGCTTTCCCTCGAGGCTTTCCCACGAGGCTTTCCCACAGGGCTGTGCCAAGTGCCAGCTTGATGTGAGTCGATCCTCTGCAAGAAAGACGAGCCGGTGAAGGGAAAAGACGTTCCTCTGGAATGGACTGAGACATCTGGGGGACTCTTGGAATGGTGGCACGACCCTGGAGTTCCTCTCGCCGTTCCTGTTGAGTGGGCCTCCCCTTGAGAGATGACGGGAACGCTGGGAATTCTTTCGCAAGGAAGCAGGAAAGGATCCCTCACCTCGATCTACGAGGCGGAAACGGGGCTCCTCTGGATGTGGGCCGGACCCTCGTGTTTCCTCTTGAGTGGAGACGGGTATGTCGGGGAACTTCTTGAGTTGCACCAAGGGTGTGAAGGACCCTTTCGACGTTCCAGAGGTGAGGTGTGATTAGCCCCGAGAAGCCTCTGCGGAAATGGGCCTCATCTCGCCTGCAGGGGAGAACCTCCTGGATATTCTCGAGTTGCGGCAGGTCTTCTCGAGTTTCGACGGGGACCTCAGGGACCCGCTCTGGTGGCCTCAGGAAGGGCCAGACCACATGCGAGTTGCTAGGGCCATCTCGGGATTCCTCTCCCTTCGATGCCAGGGCCTAAGACCATGTGTGGAGTCGGGGCCGGAACCTGAGGATTCCTCTCCAGTGTTGACATGGATTTTGGGGTGCCTCTGAGTCTCCACAGGGGGTCAGGCCTCGTCTCGAGTGGGAGCATGCACGTGCGCTTCCCTCCCTAGCTGCAGCAGTAGAGTCACGCTTCCTGTCACGTGAATCAAGGGATCTGTGGCTTTCCCTCGACGCTTTCCCTCGAGGCTTTCCCACGAGGCTTTCCCTCAGGGCTGTGCCAAGTGCCACCTTGGTGTGAGTCGATCCTCGGCGTGAAAGACGAGCCGGTGAAGGGAAAAGAGGTTCCTCTGGAATGGACAGAGACATCTGGTTGACTCTTGGAATGATGGCACCACCCTGGAGTTCCTCTCGCCGAACCTGTTGAGAGTGCCTCCTCTTGAGATGCGACGGGTACTCCGGGAATTCTTTCCCAACGAAGCAGGGAAAGGATCCCTCACCTCGAGCTACGAGGCGGAAACGGGGCTCCTCTGGATGTGGGCGGGACCCTCGTGTTTCCTCTCGAGTGGAGAAGGGCATGTCGGGGAACTTCTTGAGTGGCACCAAGGGTGTGAAGGACCCGTTCGACGTTCCAGAGGTGAGGTGTGATTAGCCCCGAGAAGCCTCTGCGGAAATGGACCTCATCTCGCCTGCAGGGGAGAACCTCCTGGATATTCTCGAGTTGCGGCAGGTCTTCTCCAGTTACGACGGGGACCTCAGGGACTCGCTCTGGTGGCCACAGGAAGGGCCAGTCCCCATGCGAGTTGCTAGGGGCCATCTCGGGATTCCTCTCCCGTCGATGCCAGGGCCTAAGACCATGTGTGGAGTCGGGGCCGGAACCTGAGGATTCCTCTCCAGTGTTGACATGGATTTTGGGGTGCCTCTGAGTCTCCACAGGGGGTCAGGCCTCGTCTCGAGTGGGAGCATGCACGTGCGCTTCCCTCCCTAGCTGCAGCAGTAGAGTCACGCTTCCTGTCACGTGAATCAAGGGATCTGTGGCTTTCCCTTGACGCTTTCCCTCGAGGCTTTCCCACGAGGCTTTCCCTCAGGGCTGTGCCAAGTGCCACCTTGGTGTGAGTCGATCCTCGGCGTGAAAGACGAGCCGGTGAAGGGAAAAGAGGTTCCTCTGGAATGGACAGAGACATCTGGTTGACTCTTGGATTGATGGCACCACCCTGGAGTTCCTCTCGCCGAACCTGTTGAGAGTGCCTCCTCTTGAGATGCGACGGGTACTCCGGGAATTCTTTCCCAAAGAAGCAGGGAAAGGATCCCTCACCTCGAGCTACGAGGCGGAAACGGGGCTCCTCTGGATGTGGGCGGGACCCTCGTGTTTCCTCTCGAGTGGAGAAGGGCATGTCGGGGAACTTCTTGAGTGGCACCAAGGGTGTGAAGGACCCTTTCGACGTTCCAGAGGTGAGGTGTGATTAGCCCCGAGAAGCCTCTGCGGAAATGGACCTCATCTCGCCTGCAGGGGAGAACCTCCTGGATATTCTCGAGTTGCGGCAGGTCTTCTCCAGTTACGACGGGGACCTCAGGGACTCGCTCTGGTGGCCACAGGAAGGGCCAGTCCCCATGCGAGTTGCTAGGGGCCATCTCGGGATTCCTCTCCCGTCGATGCCGGGGCCTAAGACCTTGTGTGGAGTCGGGGTCGGAACCTGAGCATTCCTCTCCAGTGTAGACATGGATTTTGGGGTGCCTCTGAGTCTCCGCAGGGGAGTCAGGCCTCGTCCCGAGTGGGGGCATGCACGTGCGCTATCCTCCCCAGCTGCAGCAGTAGGGTCACGCTTCCTGTTACGTGTATCAAGGGATCTGTGGCTTTCCCACGAGGCTTTCCCACAGGGCTGTGCCAAGTGCCACCTTGGTGTGAGTCGATCCTCGGCGTGAAAGACCAGCCGGTGAAGGGAACAGAGGTTCCTCTGGAATGGACTGAGACATCTGGGGAACTCTTGGAATGGTGGCAGACCCTGGAGCTCCTCTCGCCGTTCCTGTTGAGAGGGCCTCCTCTTGAGATGCGTCGAGAACGCCAGGAATTCTTTCCCGACGAAGCAGGGAAGGGATCCGTCACCTCGAGCTACGAGGCGGAAACGGGGCTCCTCTGGATGTGGGCGGGACCCTCGTGTTTCCTCTCGAGTTGAGACGGGTATGTCGGGGAACTTCTTGAGTTGCACCAAGGGTGGGAAGGACCCTTTCCACGTTCCAGGGGTGAGGTGTGATTAGCCCCGAGAAGCCTCTGCGGAAATGGGCCTCATCTCGCCTGCAGGGGAGAACCTCCTGGATATTCTCGAGTTGCGGCAGGTCTTCTCGAGTTACGACGGGGACCTCAGGGACCCGCTCTGGTGGCCTCAGGAAGGGCCAGTCCCCATGCGAGTTGCTAGGGGCCATCTCGGGATTCCTCTCCCGTCGATGCCAGCGCCTAAGACCTTGTGTGGAGTCGGGGCCGGAACCTGAGGATTCCTCTCCAGGGTTGACATGGATCTTGGGGTGCCTCTGAGTATCCCCAGGGGACTCAGGCCTCGTCTCGAGTGGGGGCATGCGCGTGCGCTTCCCTCCCGAGCTGCAGCAGTAGGGTCACGCTTTCTGTCTCGTGGATCAAGGGTTCTGTGGCTTTCCCTCGAGGCTTTCCCTCGAGGCTTCCCCACGAGGCTTTCCCACAGGGCTGTACCAAGTGCCACCTTGGTGTGAGTCGATCCTCGGCGTGAAAGACGAGCCGGTCACGGGAAAAAAGGTTCCTCTGGATGGACTGAGACATCTGGGGGACTCTTGGAATGGTGGCACGACCCTGGAGTTCCTCTCGCCGTTCCTGTTGAGAGGGCCTCCTCTTGAGATGCGACGGGAACGCCGGGAGTTCTTTCCCGACGAAGCAGGGAAAGGATCCGTCACCTCGAGCTACGAGGCGGAAACGGGGCTCCTCTGGATGTGGGCGGGACCCTCGTGTTTCCTCTCGAGTGGAGAAGGGTATGTCGGGGAACTTCTTGAGTTGCACCAAGGGTGTGAAGGACCCTTTTGACGTTCCAGAGGTGAGGTGTGATTAGCCCCGAGAAGCCTCTGCGGAAATGGGCCTCATCTCGCCTGCAGGGGAGAACCTCCTGGATATTCTCGAGTTGCGGCAGGTCTTCTCGAGTTACGACGGGGACCTCAGGGACGCTCTCTGGTGGCCTCAGGAAGGGCTAGTCCCCTTGCGACTTGCTAGGGGCCATCTCGGGATTCCTCTCCCGTCGATGCCGGGGCCTAAGACCTTGTGTGGAGTCGGGGCCGGAACCTGAGCATTCCTCTCCAGTGTTGACATGGATTTTGGGGTGCCTCTGAGTCTCCCCAGGGGAGTCAGGCTTCGTCTCGAGTGGGGGAATGCGCGTGCCCTTCCCTCCCGAGCTGCAGCAGTAGGGTCACGCTTTCTGTCACGTGGATTAAGGGATCTGTGGCTTTCCCTCGAGGCTTTCCCTCGAGGCTTCCCCACGAGGCTTTCCCACAGGGCTGTACCAAGTGCCACCTTGGTGTGAGTCGATCCTCGGCGTGAAAGACGAGCCGGTGAAGGGAAAAGAGTTTCCTCTGGAATGGACTGAGACATGTTGGGGACTCTTTGAATGGTGGCACGACACTGGAGTTCCTCTCGCCGTTCCGGTTGAGAGTGCCTCCTCTTGAGATGCGACGGGAACGCCCGGAATTCTATCCCAACGAAGCAGGGAAAGGATCCCTCACCTCGAGCTACGAGGCGGAAACGGGCTCCTCTGGATGTGGGCGGGACCCTCGTGTTTCCTCTCGAGTGGAAACGGGTATGTCGGGGAATTTCTTGAGTTGCACCAAGGGTGTAAAGGACCCTTTCGACGTTCCAGAGGTGAGGTGTGATTAATCCCGAGAAGCCTCTGTGGAAATGGGCCTCAAATCGCCTGCAGGGTAGAACCTCCTGGATATTCTCGAGTTGCGGCAGATCTTCTCGAGTTACGACGGGGACCACAGGGACCCGCTCTGGTGGCCTCAGGAAGGGCCAGTACCCATGCAAGTTTCTAGGTGCCATCTCGGGATTCCTCTTCCATCGATCCCGGGGCCTAAGACCTTGTGTGGAGTCGGGGCCAGGACCAGAGGATTCCTCTCCAGTGTTGACATGGATCTTGGGGTGCCTCTGAGTCTCCCCAGGGGAGTCAGGCCTCGTTTCGAGTGGGGGAATGCACGTGTGCTTCCTTACCGAGCTGCAGCAGTAGGGTCACGCTTCCTGTCACGTGGATCAAGGGATCTGTGTCTTTCCCTCGAGGCTTTCCCTCGAGGCTTTCCTACGAGGCTTTCCCACAGGGCTGTGCCAAGTGCCCCCTTGGTGTTACTCGACCTCGGCGTGAAAGACGTGCCGGTGAAGGGAAAAGAGGTTCCTCTGGAATTTACTGAGACATCTGGGGGACTCTTGGAATGGTGGCACGACCCTGGAGTTCCTCTCGCCGTTCCTGTTGAGAGGGCCTCCTCTTGAGATGCTACGGGAATGCCGGGAATTCTTTCCCGACGAAGCAGCGAAAAGATCCCTCACCTCGAGCTACGAAGCGGAAACGGGGCTCCTCTGGATATAGGCCGGACCCTCGTGTTTCCTCTCGAGTGGAGACGGGTATGTCGGGGAACTTCTTGAGTTGCACCAAGGGTGTAAAGGACCCTTTCGACGTTCCAGAGGTGAGGTGTGATTAGTCCCGAGAAGCCTCTGTGGAAATGGGCCTCAAATCGCCTGCAGGGTAGAACCTCCTGAATATTCTCGAGTTGCGGCAGATCTTCTCGAGTTACGACGGGGACCACAGGGACACGCTCTGGTGGCCTCAGGAAGGGCCAGTCCCCATGCAAGTTTCTAGGGGCCATCTCGGGATTCCTCTCCCATCGATGCCGGGGCCTAAGACCTTGCGTGGAGTGGGGGCCAGGACCAGAGGATTCCTCTCCAGTGTTGACATGGATCTTGGGGTGCCTCTGAGTCTCCCCAGGGTGTCAGGCCTCGTCTCGAGTGGGGGCATGCACGTGCGCTTCCTTACCGAGCTCCTGCAGTAGGGTCACGCTTCCTGTCACGTGGATAAAGGGATCTGTGGCTTTCCCTCGAGGCTTTCCCTCGAGGCTTTCCCTCGAGTCTTTCCCTCAGGGCTGTGCCAAGTGCCACCTTGGTGTGAGTCGATCCTCGGCGTGAAAGACGAGCCGGTGAAGGGAAAAGAGGTTCCTCTGGAATGGACTGAGACATCTGGGTGACTCTTGGAACGGTGGC
Source organism: Budorcas taxicolor (assembly GCF_023091745.1). Taxonomy (NCBI): domain Eukaryota; kingdom Metazoa; phylum Chordata; class Mammalia; order Artiodactyla; family Bovidae; genus Budorcas; species Budorcas taxicolor. The sequence continues at coordinate 22,367 of NW_026292018.1, forward strand.
ACGACCCTGGAGTTCCTCTCGCCGTTCCTGTTGAGAGGGCCTCCTCTTGAGATGCGACGGGAACGCCGGGAGTTCTTTCCAGACGAAGCAGGGAAAGGATCCGTCACCTCGAGCTACGAGGCGGAAACGGGGCTCCTCTGGATGTGGGCGGGACCCTCGTGTTTCCTCTCGAGTGGAGACGGGTATGTCGGGGAACTTCTTGAGTTGCACCAAGGGTGTGAAGGACCCTTTCCACGTTCCAGAGGTGAGGTGTGATTAGCCCCGAAAAGCCTCTGTGGAAATGGGCCTCATCTCGCCTGCAGGGTAGATCCTCCTGGATATTCTCGAGTTGCGGCAGGTCTTCTCGAGTTACGATGGGGACCTCAGGGACCCGCTCTGGTGGCCTCAGGAAGGGCCAGTCCCCATGCGAGTTGCTAGGGGCCATCTCAGGATTCCTCTCCCGTCGATGCCGGCGCCTAAGACCTTGTGTGGAGTCGGGGCCAAAACCAGAGGATTCCTCTCCAGTGTTGACATGGATTTTGGGGTGCCTCTAAGTCTCCCCAGGGGAGTCAGCCTTCGTCTCGAGTGGGGGCATGCACGTGCGCTTTCCCCCCGAGCTGCAGCATTAGGGTCACGCTTCCTGTCACGTGGATCAAGGGATCTGTGGCTTTCCCTCGATGCTTTCCCTCGAGGCTTTCCCTCGAGGCTTTCCCACAGGGCTGTGCCATGTGCCACCTTGGTGTGAGTCGATCCTCGGCATGAAAGACGAGCCGGTGAAGGGAAAAGAGGTTCCTCTGGAATGGACTGAGACATCTGGGGGACTCTTGGAACGGTGGCACGTCCCTGGAGTTCCTCTCGCCGTTCCTGTTGAGAGGGCCTCCTCTTGAGATGCGACGGGAACGCCGGGAATTCTTTCCCGACCAAGCAGGGAAAGGATCCGTCACCTCGAGCTACGAGGCGGAAACGGGGCTCCTCTGGATGTGGGCGGGACCCTCGTGTTTCCTCTCGAGTGGAGACGGGTATGTCGGGGAACGTCTTGAGTTGCACCAAGGGTGTGAAGGACCCTTTCGCCGTTCCAGAGGTGAGGTGTGATTAGTCCCGAGAAGCCTCTGTGGAAATGGGCCTCATCTCGCCTGCAGGGGAGAACCTCCTGGATATTCTCGAGTTGCGGCAGGTCTTCTCGAGTTACGACGGGGACCTCAGGGACCCTCTCTGGTGGCCTCAGGAAGGGCCAGTCCCCTTGCGAGTTGCTAGGGGCCATCTCGGGATTCCTCTCCCGTCGATGCCGGGCCTAAGACCTTGTGTGGAGTCGGGGCCGGAACCTGAGGATTCCTCTCCAGGGTTGACATGGATCTTGGGGTGCCTCTGAGTATCCCCAGGGGACTCAGGCCTCGTCTCGAGTGGGGGCATGCGCGTGCGCTTCCCTCCCGAGCTGCAGCAGTAGGGTCACGCTTTCTGTCTCGTGGATCAAGGGTTCTGTGGCTTTCCCTCGAGGCTTTCCCTCGAGGCTTCCCCACGAGGCTTTCCCACAGGGCTGTACCAAGTGCCACCTTGGTGTGAGTCGATCCTCGGCGTGAAAGACGAGCCGGTCACGGGAAAAAAGGTTCCTCTGGATGGACTGAGACATCTGGGGGACTCTTGGAATGGTGGCACGACCCTGGAGTTCCTCTCGCCGTTCCTGTTGAGAGGGCCTCCTCTTGAGATGCGACGGGAACGCCGGGAGTTCTTTCCCGACGAAGCAGGGAAAGGATCCGTCACCTCGAGCTACGAGGCGGAAACGGGGCTCCTCTGGATGTGGGCGGGACCCTCGTGTTTCCTCTCGAGTGGAGAAGGGTATGTCGGGGAACTTCTTGAGTTGCACCAAGGGTGTGAAGGACCCTTTTGACGTTCCAGAGGTGAGGTGTGATTAGCCCCGAGAAGCCTCTGCGGAAATGGGCCTCATCTCGCCTGCAGGGGAGAACCTCCTGGATATTCTCGAGTTGCGGCAGGTCTTCTCGAGTTACGACGGGGACCTCAGGGACGCTCTCTGGTGGCCTCAGGAAGGGCTAGTCCCCTTGCGACTTGCTAGGGGCCATCTCGGGATTCCTCTCCCGTCGATGCCGGGGCCTAAGACCTTGTGTGGAGTCGGGGCCGGAACCTGAGCATTCCTCTCCAGTGTTGACATGGATTTTGGGGTGCCTCTGAGTCTCCCCAGGGGAGTCAGGCTTCGTCTCGAGTGGGGGAATGCGCGTGCCCTTCCCTCCCGAGCTGCAGCAGTAGGGTCACGCTTTCTGTCACGTGGATTAAGGGATCTGTGGCTTTCCCTCGAGGCTTTCCCTCGAGGCTTCCCCACGAGGCTTTCCCACAGGGCTGTACCAAGTGCCACCTTGGTGTGAGTCGATCCTCAGCGTGAAAGACGAGACGGTCACGGGAAAAGAGGTTCCTCTGGATGGACTGAGACATCTGGGGGACTCTTGGAATGGTGGCACGACCCTGGAGTTCCTCTCACCGTTCCTGTTGAGAGGGCCTCCTCTTCAGATGCGACGGGAACGCCGGGAATTCTTTCCCGACGAAGCAGGGAAAGGATCCGTCACCTCGAGCTATGAGGCAGAAACGGGGCTCCTCTGGATTTGGGCGGAACCCTCGTGTTTCCTCTCGAGTGGAGAAGGGTATGTCGGGGGACTTCTTGAGTTGCACCAAGGGTGGGAAGGACCCTTTCGAAATTCCAGAGGTGAGGTGGGATTTGCCCCGAGAATCCTCTGCGGAAATGGGCCTCATCTCGCCTGCAGGGGAGAACCTCCTGGATATTCTCGAGTTGCGGCAGGTCTTCTCGAGTTACGACGGGGACCTCAGGGACCCGCTCTGGTGGCCTCAGGAAGGGCCAGTCCCCCTGCGAGTTGCTAGGGGCCATCTCGGGATTCCTCTCCCGTCGATGCCAGCGCCTAAGACCTTGTGTGGAGTCGGGGCCGGAACCTGAGGATTCCTCTCCACTGTTGACATGGATTTTGGGGTGCCTCTATGTCTCCCCAGGGGAGTCAGTCCTCGTCTCGAGTGGGGGCATGGACGTGCGCTTTCCTCCCGAGCTGCAGCAGTAGGGTCACGCTTCCTGTCACGTGGATCAAGGGATCTGTGGCTTTCCGTCGAGGTTTTCCCTCGAGGATTTCCCAAGAGGCTTTCCCACAGAGCTATGCCAAGAGCCACCTTGGTGTGAGTCGATCCTCGGCGTGAAAGACGAGACGGTGAAGGGAAAAGAGGTTGCTCTGGAATGGACTGAGACATCTGGGGGACTCTTGGAATGGTGGCACGACCCTGGAGTTCCTCTCGCCGTTCCTGTTGAGAGGGCCTCCTCTTGAGATGCGACGGGAACGCTGGAAATTCTTTCCCAACGAAGCAGGGAAATGATCCCTCATCTCGAGCTACGAGGCAGAAACGGGGTTCCTCTAGATGTGGGCGGGACCCACGTGTTTACTCTCGAGTGGAGACCGGTATGTCGGGGAACTTCTTGAGTTGTACCAAGGGTAGGAAAGAACCTTTCGACGTTCCAGAGGTGAGGTGTGATTACCCCAAGAAGCTTCTGCGGAAATGGGCCTCATCTCGCCGGCAGGGGAGAACCTCCTGGATATTCTCGAGTTGTGGCAGGTCTTCTCGAGTTACGACGGGGACCTCAGGGACCCGCTCTGGTGGCCTCAGGAAGGGCCAGTCCCCATGCGAGTTGCTAGGGGCCATCTCGGGATTCCTCTTCCGTCGATGCCGGGGCCTAAGAACTTGTGTGGAGTTGGGGCCGGAACCTGAGCATTCCTCTCCAGTGTTGACATGGATCTTGGGGTGCCTCTGAGTCTCCCCAGGGGAGTCTGGCCTCGTCTGGAGTTTGGGCATGCACGTGCGCTTCCCTCCCGTGCTGCAGCAGTAGGGTCACGCTTCCTGTCACGTGGATCAAGGGATCTGTGGCTTTCCCTCGAGGCTTTCCCTCGAGGCTTTCCCACGAGGCTTTCCCACAGGGCTGTGCCAAGTGCCACCTTGGTGTGAGTCGATCCTCGGCGTGAAAGATGAGCCGGAGAAGGGAAAAGAGGTTCCTCTGGAATGGACTGAGACATCTGGGGAACTCTTGGAACGGTGGCAGGACCCTGGAGTTCCTCTCACCGTTCCTGTTGAGAGGGCCTCCTCTTGAGATGCGACGGGAACGCCGGGAATTTTTCCCGACGAAGCAGGGAAAGGATCCGTCACCTCGAGCTCCGAGGCGGAAACGGGTCTCCCCTGGATGTGGGCGGGACCCTCGTGTTTCCTCTCGAGTGGAGATGGGTATGTCGGGGAACTTCTTGAGTTGCACCAAGGGTGTGAAGGACCCTTTCGACGTTCCGGAGGTGAGGTGGGATTAGCCCCGAGAAGCCTCTGTGGAAATGGGCCTGATCTCGCCTGCAGGGGAGAATCTCCTGGATATTCTCGAGTTGCGGCAGGTCTTCTCGAGTTACGACGGGGACCTCAGGGACCCGCTCTTGTGGCCTCAGGAAGGGCCAGTCCCTATGCGAGTTGCTAGGGGCCATCTCGGGATTCCTCTCCCGTCGATGCCGGGGCCTAAGACCTTGTGTGGAGACGGGGCCGGAACCTGAGCATTCCTCTCCAGTGTTAACATGGATTTTGGGGTGCCTCTGAGTCTCCACAGGGGAGTCAGGCTTCGTCTCGTGTGGGGGCATGCACGTGCACTTTCCCCCGAGCTGCAGCAGTAGGGTCACGCTTCCTGTCACGTGGATCAAGGGATCTGTGGCTTTCCCTCGAGGCTTTCCCTCGAGGCTTTCCCACGAGGCATTCCCACAGGGCTGTGCCAAGTGCCACCTTGGTGTGAGTCGATCCTCGGCGTGAAAGACGAGCCGGTGAAGGGAAAAGAGGTTCCTCTGGAATGGACTGAGACATCTGGGGGACTCTGGGAATGGTGGAACGAACCTGGAGTTCCTCTCGCCGTTCCTGTTGAGAGGGCCTCCTCTTGAGATGCGACGGGAACGCCGTGAATTCTTTCCCGACGAAGCAGGGAAAGGATCCCTCATCTCGAGCTACGAGGTGGAAACGGGGCTCCTCTGGATGTGGGCGGGACCCTAGTGTTTCCTCTCGAGTGGAGACGGGTATGTCGGGGAACTTCTTGAGTTGCACCAAGGGTGCGAAGGACCCGTTCGACGTTCCAGAGGTGAGGTGTGATTAGCCCCGAGAAGCCTCTGCGGAAATGGGCCCCATCTCGCCTGCAGGGGAGAACCTCCTGGATATTCTCGAGTTGCGGCAGGTCTTCTCGAGTTACGACGGAACCTCAGGGACCCGCTCTGGGGGCCTCAGGAAGGGCCAGTCCCCATGCGAGTTGCTAGGAGCCATCTCGGGATTCCTCTTCCGTCGATGCTGGGGCCTAAGACCTTGTGTGGAGTCGAGGCCGTAACCTGAGGATTCCTCTCCAGTGTTGACATGGATTTTGGGGTGCCTCTGAGTCTCCCCAGGGGAGTCAGGCCTCGTCTCGAGTGGGGGCATGCACGTGCGTTTCCTTCCTGAGCTGCAGCAGTAGGGTCACGCTTCCTGTCACGTGGATCAAGGGATCTGTGGCTTTCCCTCGAGGCTTTCCCTCATGGCTTTCCCAGGAGGCTTTCCCACAGGGCTGTGCCAAGTGCCACCTTGTGTGAGTCGATCCTCGGCATGAAAGACGAGCCGGTGAAGGGAAAAGAGGTTCCTCTGGAATGGACTGAGACATCTGAGGGACTCTTGGAATGGTGGCACGACCCTGGAGTTCCTCTCGCCGTTCCTGTTGAGAGGGCCTCCTCTTGAGATGCGACGGGAACGCCGGGAATTCTTTCCCGACGAAGCAGGGAAAGGATCCGTCACCTCGAGCTACGAGGCGGAAAAGGGGCTCCTCTGGATGTGGGCGGGACCCTGCTGTTTCCTCTCGAGTGGAGACGGGTATGTCGGGGAACTTCTTGAGTTGCACCAAGGGTGTGAAGGACCCTTTCGACGTTCCAGAGGTGAGGTGTGATTAGCCCCGAGAAGCCTCTGCGGAAATGGGCCTCATCTCGCCTGCAGGGGAGAACCTCCTGGATATTCTCGAGTTGCGGCAGGTCTTCTCGAGTTACGACGGGGACCTCAGGGACCCGCTCTGGTGGCCTCAGTAAGGGCCAGTCCCCATGCGAGTTGCTAGGGGCCATCTCGGGATTCCTCTCCCGTCGATGCCGGGGCCTAAGACCTTCTGTGGAGACGGGGCCGGAACCTGAGGATTCCTCTCCAGGGTGGACATGGATCTTGGGGTGCCTCTGAGTCTCCCCAGGGGACTCAGGCCTCGTCTCGAGTGGGGGCATGCGCGTTCGCTTCCCTCCCGAGCTGCAGCAGTAGGGTCACGCTTTCTGTCACGTGGATCAAGGGATCTGTGGCTTTCCCTCGAGGCTTTCCCTCGAGGCTTCCCCACGAGGCTTTCCCACAGGGCTGTACCAAGTGCCACCTTGGTGTGAGTCCATCCTCGGCGTGAAAGACGAGCCGGTGAAGGGAAAAGAGGTTCCTCTGGAATGGACTGAGACATCTGGGGGACTCTTGGAACGGTGGCACAACCCTGGAGTTCCTCTCGCCGTTCCTGTTGAGAGGGCCTCCTCTTGAGATGCGATGGGAACGCCGGGAATTGTTTCCCGACGAAGCAGGGAAAGGATCCGTCACCTCGAGCTACGAGGCGGAAACGGGTATCCCCTGGATGTGGGCGGGACCCTCGTGTTTCCCCTCGAGTTGAGACGGGTATGTCGGGGACCTTCTTGAGTTGCACCAAGGGCGTGAAGGACCCTTTCGACGTTCAAGAGGTGAGGTGTGATTAGCCGCGAGAAGCCTCTGCGGAAATGGGCCTCATCTCGCCTGCAGGGGAGAACCTCCTGGATATTCTCGAGTTGCGGCAGGTCTTCTCGAGTTAGGACCGGGACCTCAGGGACCCCCTCTGGTGGCCTCAGGAAGGGCCAGTCCCCATGCGAGTTGCTAGGGGCCATCTCGCGATTCCTCTCCCGTCGATGCCAGGAACTAAGTCCTTGTGTGGAGTCGGGGCCGGAACCTGAGGATACCTCTCCAGTGTTGAAATGGATTTTGGGGTGCCACTTAGTCTCCCCCGGGGAGTCAGGCCTCGTCTCGAGTGGGGGTATGCACGTGCGTTTCCCTCCCGAGCTGCAGCAGTAGGGCCACGCTTCCTGTCACGTGGATCAAGAGATCTGTGGCTTTCCCTCGAGGCATTCCCTCGAGGCTTTCCCACGAGGCTTTCCCACAGGGCTGTGCCAAGTGCCACCTTGGTGTGTGTCGATCCTCAGCGTGAAAGACGAGCCGGTGAAGGGAAAAGAGATTCTTCTGGAATGGACAGAGACATCTGGGGGACTCTTGGAATGGTGGCACGACCCTGGAGTTCCTCTCGCCGTTCCTGTTGAGAGGGCCTCCTCTTGAGATGCGACGGGATCGCCGGGAATTCTTCCCCGACGAAGCAGGGAAAGGATCCCTCACCTCGAGCTACGAGGCGGAAACGGGGCTCCTCTGGATGTGGGCGGGACCCGGGTGTTTCCTCTCGATTGGAGACGGGTATGTCGGGGAACTTCTTGAGTTGCACCAAGGGTGGGAAGGACCCTTTCGACGTTCCAGAAGTGAGGTGTGATTAGTCCCGAGAAGCCTCTGCGGAAATGGACCTCATCTCGCCTGCATAGGAGAACCTCCTGGATATTCTCGAGTTGCGGCAGGTCTTCTCGAGTTACGAAGGGGACCTCAGGGACCCGCTCTGGTGGCCTCAGGAAGGGCCAGTCCCCATGCGAGTTGCTAGGGGCCATCTCGGGATTCCTCTCCCGTCGATGCCGGGGCCTAAGACCTCCTGTGGAGACGGGGCCGGAACCTGAGCATTCCTCTCCAGTGCTCACATGGATCTTGGGGTGCCTCTGAGTCTCCCCAGGGGAGTCAGGATTCGTCTCGAGTGGGGCCATGCACGTGCGCTTTCCTCCCGAGGTGCAGCAGTAGGGTCACGCTTCCTGTCACGTGGATCAACGGATCTGTGGCTTTCCCTCGAGGCTTTCCCTCGAGGCTTTCCCACGAGGCATTCCCACAGGGCTGTGCCAAGTGCCACCTTGGTGTGAGTCGATCCTCGGCGTGAAAGACGAGCCAGTAAAGGGAAAAGAGGTACCTCTGGAATGGACAGAGACATCTGGGGGACTCTTGGAATGGTGGCACGACCCTGGAGTTCCTCTCGCCGTTCCTGTTGAGAGGGCCTCCTCTTGAGATGCGACAGGAACGCCGGGAAATCTTTTCCGAAGAAGCAGGGAAAGGATCCCTCACCTCGAGCTACGAGGCGGAAACGGGGCGCCTCTGGATGTGGGCGGGACCCACGTGTTTCCTCTCGATTGGAGAGGGGTATGTCGGGGAACTTCTTGAGTTGCACCAAGGGTGTGAAGGACCCTTTCGACGTTCGAGAGGTGAGGTGTGATTAGCCCCGAGAAGCCTCTGCGGAAATGGGCCTCATCTCGCCTGCAGGGGAGAACCTCCTGGATATTCTCGAGTTGCGGCAGGTCTTCTCGAGTTAGGACGGGGACCTCAGGGACCCGCTCTGGTGGCCTCAGGAAGGGCCAGTCCCCATGCGAGTTGCTAGGGGCCATCTCGGGATTCCTCTCCCGTCGATGCCGGGGCCTAAGACCTTGTGTGGATTCGGGGCCGGAACCTGAGCATTCCTCTCCAGTGTTGACATGGATTTTGGGGTGCCTCTGAGTCTCCACAGGGGAGTCAGGCCTCGTCTCGAGTGGGGGCATGCACGTGCGTTTCCCTCCCGAGCTGTAGCAGTAGGGCCACGCTTCCTGTCACGTGGATCAAGGGATCTGTGGCTTTCCCTCGAGGCTTTCCCTCGAGGCTTTCCCACGAGGGTTTCCCACAGGGCTGTGCCAAGTGCCACCTTGGTGTGAGTCGATCCTCGGCGTGAAAGACGAGCCGGTGAAGGGAAAAGATTTCCTCTGGAATGGACAGAGACAACTGGGGGACTCTTGGAATGGTGGCACGACCCTGGAGTTCCTCTCGCCGTTCCTGTTGAGAGGCCCTCCTCTTGAGATGTGACAGGAACGCCGGGAATTCTTTCCCAACGAAGCAAGGAAAGGATCCCTCACCTCGATCTACGAGGCGGAAACGGGGCTCCTCTGGATGTGGGCGGGACCCTCGTGTTTCCTCTCGAGTGAAGAAGGGTATGTCGGGGAACTTCTTGAGTTGCACCAAGGGTGTGAAGGACCCTTTCGACGTTCCAGAGGTGAGGTGTGATTAGCCCCGAGAAGCCTCTGCGGAAATGGGCCTCAACTCGCCTGCAGGGGAGAACCTCCTGGATTTTCTCGAGTTGCGGCAGGTCTTCTCGAGTTACGACGGGGACCTCAGGGACCCGCTCTGGTGGCCTCAGGAAGGGCCAGTCCCCATGTGAGTTGCTAGGGGCCATCTCGGGATTCCTCTCCCGTCGAGGCCGGGGCCGAAGACCTTGTGTGGAGTCGGGGCCAGAACCTGAGGATTCCTGTCCAGTGTTGACATGGATTTTGGGGTGCCTCTGTGTCTCCCCAGGGGAGTCAGGCCTCGTCTCGAGTGGGGGCATGCACGTGCGCTTCCCCCTCGAGCTGCAGCAGTAGGGTCACGCTTCCTGTCACGTGGATCAAGGGATCTGTGGCTTTCCCTCGAGGCTTTCCCTCGAGGCTTTCCCACGAGGCTTTCCCACAGGGCTGTCCCAAGTGCCACCTTGGTGTGAGTCGATCCTCGGCGTGAAAGACGAGCCGGTGAAGGGAAAAGAGGTTCCTCTGGAATGGACTGAGACATCTGGGGGACTCTTGTAATGGTGGCACGACCCTCGAGTTCCTCTCGCCGATCCTGTTGGGAGGGCCTCCTCTTGAGATGCGACGGGAACGCCGGGAATTCTTTCCCGACGAAGCAGGGAAAGGATCCCTCACCTCGAGCTACGAGGCGGAAACGGGGCTCCTTTGGATGTGGGCGGGACCCTCGTGTTTCCTCTCGAGTGGAGACGGGTATGTCGGGGAACTTCTTGAGTTGCACCAAGGGTGTGAAGGACCCTTTCGACGTTCCAGAGGTGAGGTGTGATTAGCCCCGAGAAGCCTCTGAGGAAATGGGCCTCATCTCGCCTGCAGGGAAGAACCTAATGGATATTCTTGAGTTGCGGCAGGTCTTCTCGAGTTACGACGGGGACCTCAGGGACCCGCTCTGGTGGCCTCAGGAAGGGCCAGTCCCCATGCGAGTTGCTAGGGGCCATCTCGGGATTCCTCTCCCGTCGATGCCGGGGCCGAAGACCTTGTGTGGAGTTGGGACAGGAAACTGAGCATTCCTCTCCAGAGTTAACATGGATCATGGGGTGCCTCTGAGTCTCCCCACGGGAGTCAGGCCTCGTCTCGAGTGGGGGCATGCTCGTGCGCTTCCCTCCCTAGCTGCAGCAGTAGGGTCATGCTTCCTGTCACGTGGATCAAGGGATCTGTGGCATTCCCTCGAGGCTTTCCCTTGAGGCTTTCCCACGAGGCTTTCCCACAGGGCTGTGCCAAGTGCACCTTGGTGTGAGTCGATCCTCGGCGTGAAAGACGAGCCAGTGAAGGGAAAAGAGGTTCCTCTGGAATGGACTGAGTCATCTGGGGGACTCTTGGAATGGTGGCACGACCCTGGAGTTCCTCTCGCCGTTCCTGTTGAGAGGGCCTCCTCTTGAGATGCGACGGGAACGCCGGGAATTCTTTCCCGACGAAGCAGGGAAAGAAACCGTCACCTCGAGATACGAGGCGGAAACGGGGCTCCTCTGGATGTGGGCGGGACCCTAGTATTTCCTCTCGAGTGGAGACGGGTATGTCGGGGAACTTCTTGAGTTGCACCAAGGGTGTGAAGGACCCTTTTGATGTTCCAGAGGTGAGGTGTGATTAGCCCCGAGATGGCCCTGCGGAAATGGGCCTCATCTCGCCTGCAGGGGAGAACCTCCTGGATATTCTCGAGTTGCGGCAGATCTTCTCGAGTTACGACGGGGACCTCAGGGACCTGCTCTGGTGGCCTCAGGAAGGGCCAGTCCCCATGCGAGTTGCTAGGGGCCATCTCGGGATTCCTCTCCCGTCGATGCCGGGGCCGAAGACATTGTGTGGAGTCGGGGCCGGAACCTGAGGATTCCTCTCCAATGTTGACATGGATAATGGGGTGCCTCTGAGTCTCCCCACGGGAGTCAGGCCTCGTCTCGAGTGGGGGCATGCACGTGCGCTTCCCTCCCGAGCTGCAGCAGTAGGGTCACGCTTCCTGTCACGTGGATCAAGCGATCTGTGGCTTTCCCTCGAGGCTTTCCCACGAGGCATTCCCACAGGGCTGTGGCAAGTGCCACCTTGGTGTGAGTCGATCCTCGACGTGAAAGACGAGCCGGTGAAGGGAAAAGAGTTTCCTCTGGAATGGACTGAGACATCTGGGGGACTTTTGGAATGGTGGCACGACCCTGGAGTTCCTCTCGCCATTCCTGTTGAGAGGGCCTCCTCTTGAGATGCGACGGGAACGCCGGAATTCTTTTCCGACGAAGCAGGGAAAGGATCCCTCACCTCGAGCTACGAGGCGGAAACAGGGCTCCTCTGGATGTGGGCGGGACCCTCCTGTTTCCTCTCGAGTGGAGACGGGTATGTCGGGGAACTTCTTGAGTTGCACCAAGGGTGTGAAGGACCCTTTCGACGTTCCATAGGTGAGGTGTGATTAGCCCCGAGAAGCCTCTGCGGAAATGGGCCTCATCTCGCCTGCAGGGAAGAACCTCCTGGATATTCTCGAGTTGCGGCAGGTCTTCTCGAGTTAGGACGGGGACCTCAGGAACCCGCTCTGGTGGCCTCACGAAAGGCCAGTCCCCATGCGAGTTGCTAGGGGCCATCTCGGGATTCCTCTCCCGTCGATGCCGGGGCCGAAGACCTTGTGTGGAGTCGGGGCCAGAACCTGAGGATTCCTGTCCAGTGTTGACATGGATTTTGGGGTGCCTCTGAGTTTCCCCAGGGGAGTCAGGCCTCGTCTCGAGTGGGGGCATGCACGTGCGCTTCCCCCCCGAGCTGCAGCAGTAGGGTCACGCTTCCTGTCACGTGGATCAAGGGATCTGTGGCTTTCCCTCGAGGCTTTCCCTCAAGGCTTTCCCACGAGGCTTTCCCACAGGGCTGTGCCAAGTGCCACCTTGTTGTGAGTCCATCCTCGGCGTGAAAGACGAGCCGGTGAAGGGAAAAGAGGTTCCTCTGGAATGGACAGAGATATCTGGGGGACTCTTGGAATGGTGGCACGACCCGGGAGTTCCTCTCGCCGTTCCTGTTGAGAGGGCCTCCTCTTGAGATGTGACGGGAACGCCGGGAATTCTTTCCCAACGAAGCAGGGAAAGGATCCCTCACCTCGAGCTACGAGGCTGAAACGGGGCTCCTCTAGATGTGGGCGGGACCCTCGTGTTTCCTCTCGAGTGGAGAAGGGTATGTCGGGGGAGTTCTTGAGTTGCACCAAGGGTGTGAAGGACCCTTTCGACGTTCCAGAGGTGAGGTGTTATTAGCCCCGAGAAGCCTCTGCGGAAATGGGCCTCATCTCGCCTGCAGGGGAGAACCTCCTGGATATTCTCGAGTTGCGGCAGGTCTTCTCGAGTTTCGACGGGGACCTCAGGGACCCGCTCTGGTGGCCTCAGGAAGGGCCAGTCCCCATACGAGTTGCTAGGTGCCATCTCGGGATTCCTATCCCGTTGCTGCCGGGGCCGAAGACCTTGTGTGGAGTCGGGGCCGGAACCTGAGGATTCCTGTCCCGTGTTGACATGGATTTTGGGGTGACTCTGAGTCTCCCCAGGGGAGTCAGGCCTCGTCTCGAGTGGGGGCATGCACGTGCGCTTCCCTCCCGAGCTGCAGCTGTAGGGTCACGCTTGCTGTCACGTGGATCAAGCGATCTGTGGCTTTCCCTCCAGGCTTTCCCACGAGGCTTTCCCACAGGGGTGTGCCAAGTGCCACCTTGGTATGAGTCGATCCTCGGCGTGAAAGACGAGCCGGTGAAGGGAAAAGAGGTTCCTCTGGAATGGACTGAGACATCTGGGGGACTCTTGAAATGGTGGCACGACCATGGAGTTCCTCTCGCCGTTCCTGTTGTGAGGGCCTCCTCTTGAGAGGCGACGGGAACACCTGGAATTCTTTCCCGAAGAAGCAGGGAAAGGATCCGTCACCTCGAGCTACGAGGCGAAAAGGGGCTCTTCTGGATGGGTGGCGGTACCCTCGTGTTTCCTCTCGAGTGGAGACAGGTATGTCGGGGAACTTCTTGAGTTGCACCAAGGGTGTGAAGGACCCTTTCGACGTTCCAGAGGTGAGGTGTGAATAGCCCCGAGAAGCCTCTGCGGAAATGGGCCTCATCTCGCCTGCAGGGGAGAACCTCCTGGATATTCTCGAGTTGCGGCAGGTCTTCTCGAGTTACGACGGGGACCTCAGGGACCCGCTCTGGTGGCCTCAGGAAGGGCCAGTCCCCGTGCGAGTTGCTAGGGGCCATCTCGGGATTCCCCTCCCGTCGAGGCCGGGGCCTAAGGCCTTGTGTGGAGTCGGGGCCGGAACCTGAGGATTCCTCTCCAGTGTTGACATGGATTTTGGGTTGCCTCTGAGTCTCCCCAGGGGAGTCAGGCCTCGTCTCGTGTGGGGGCATGCACTTGCGCGTCCCTCCCGAGCTGCAGCAGTAGGGTTACGCTTCCTGTCACGTGGATCAAGGGATCTGTGGTTTTCCCTCGAGGCTTTCCCTCGAGGCTTTCCCAAGAGGCTTTCCCACAGGGCTGTGCCAAGTGCCACCTTGGTTCGAGTCGATCCTCGGCGTGAAAGACGAGCCGGTGAAGGGAAAAGAGGTTCCTCTGGAATGGACTGAGACATCTGGGGGACTGTTGGAATGGTGGCACGACCCTGGAGTTCCTCTCGCCGTTCCTGTTGAGAGGGCCTCCTCTTGAGATGCGACGGGAACGCCGGGAATTCTTTCCCAACGAAGCAGGGAAAGGATCCCTCACCTCGAGCTACGAGGCGGAAACGGGGCTCCTCTGGATGTGGGCGGGACCCTCGTGTTTCCTCTCGAGTGGAGAAGGGCATGTCGGGGAACTTCTTGAGTGGCACCAAGGGTGTGAAGGACCCTTTCGACGTTCCAGAGGTGAGGTGTGATTAGCCCCGAGAACCCTCTGCGGAAATGGGCCTCATCTCGCCTGCAGGGGAGAACCTCCTGGATATTCTCGAGTTGCGGCAGGTCTTCTCGAGTTACGACGGGGACCTCAGGGACCCGCTCTGGTGGCCTCAGGAAGGGCCAGTCCCCATACGAGTTGCTAGGTGCCATCTCGGGATTCCTATCCCGTCGCTGCCGGGGCCGAAGACCTTGTGTGGAGTCGGGGCCGGAACCTGAGGATTCCTGTCCCGTGTTGACATGGATTTTGGGGTGACTCTGAGTCTCCCCAGGGGAGTCAGGCCTCGTCTCGAGTGGGGGCATGCACGTGCGCTTCCCTCCCGAGCTGCAGCTGTAGGGTCACGCTTGCTGTCACGTGGATCAAGCGATCTGTGGCTTTCCCTCCAGGCTTTCCCACGAGGCTTTCCCACAGGGGTGTGCCAAGTGCCACCTTGGTATGAGTCGATCCTCGACGTGAAAGACGAGCCGGTGAAGGGAAAAGAGGTTCCTCTGGAATGGACTGAGACATCTGGGGGACTCTTGAAATGGTGGCACGACCATGGAGTTCCTCTCGCCGTTCCTGTTGTGAGGGCTTCCTCTTGAGAGGCGACGGGAACACCTGGAATTCTTTCCCGAAGAAGCAGGGAAAGGATCCGTCACCTCGAGCTACGAGGCGAAAAGGGGCTCTTCTGGATGTGTGGCGGTACCCTCGTGTTTCCTCTCGAGTGGAGACAGGTATGTCGGGGAACTTCTTGAGTTGCACCAAGGGTGTGAAGGACCCTTTCGACGTTCCAGAGGTGAGGTGTGAATAGCCCCGAGAAGCCTCTGCGGAAATGGGCCTCATCTCGCCTGCAGGGGAGAACCTCCTGGATATTCTCGAGTTGCGGCAGGTCTTCTCGAGTTACGACGGGGACCTCAGGGACCCGCTCTGGTGGCCTCAGGAAGGGCCAGTCCCCGTGCGAGTTGCTAGGGGCCATCTCGGGATTCCTCTCCCGTCGATGCCGGGGCCTAAGGCCTTGTGTGGAGTCGGGGCCGGAACCTGAGGATTCCTCTCCAGTGTTGACATGGATTTTGGGTTGCCTCTGAGTCTCCCCAGGGGAGTCAGGCCTCGTCTCGTGTGGGGGCATGCACGTGCGCGTCCCTCCCGAGCTGCAGCAGTAGGGTCACGCTTCCTGTCACGTGGATCAAGGGATCTGTGGTTTTCCCTCGAGGCTTTCCCTCGAGGCTTTCCCACGAGGCTTTCCCACAGGGCTGTGCCAAGTGCCACCTTGGTGTGAGTCGATCCTCGGCGTGAAACACGAGCCGGTGAAGGGAAAAGAGGTTCCTCTGGAATGGACAGAGACAGCTGGTTGACTCTTGGAATGGTGGCATGACCCTGGAGTTCCTCTCGCCGTTCCTGTTGAGAGGGCCTCCTCTTGAGATGCGACGGGAACGCCGTGAATTCTTTCCAAACGAAGCAGGGAAAGGATCCCTCACCTCGAGCTTCGAGGCGGAAACGGGGCTCCTCGGATGTGGGCGGGACCCTCGTGTTTCCTCTCGAGTGGAGAAGGGTATGTCGGGGAACTTCTTGAGTGGCACCAAGGGTGTGAAGGACCCTTTCGACGTTCCAGAGGTGAGGTGTGATTAGCCCCGAGAAGCCTCTGCGCAAATGGACCTCATCTCGCCTGCAGGGGAAAACCTCCTGGATATTCTCGAGTTGCGGAAGGTCTTCTCGAGTTACGACGGGGACCTCAGGGACCCGCTCTGTTGGCCACAGGAAGGGCCAGTCCCCATGCGAGTTGTTAGGGGCCATCTCGGGATTCCTCTCCCGTCGATGCCGGGGCCTAAGGCCTTGTGTGGAGTCGGGGCCGGAACCTGAACATTCCTCTCCAGTGTTGACATGGATTTTGGGGTGCCTCTGAGTCTCCGCAGGGGAGTCAGGCCGCGTCTCGAGTGGGGGCATGCACGTGCGCTTTCCTCCCCAGCTGCAGCTGTAGGGTCACGCTTCCTGTCACGTGGATCAAGGGATCTGTGGCTTTCCCTCGAGGCTTTCCCACAGGGATGTGCCAAGTGCCATCTTGGTGTGAGTCCATCCTCGGCGTGAAAGACGAGCCGGTGAAGGTAAAAGAGGTTCCTCTGGAATGGACTGAGACATCTGGGGGACTTTTGGAATGGTGGCACGACCCTGGAGTTTCTCTCGCCGTTCCTGTTGTGAGGGCATCCTCTTGAGAGGCGACGGGAACGCCTGGAATTCTTTCCCGAAGAAGCAGGGAAAGGATCCGTCACCTCGAGCTACGAGGCGGAAACGGGGCTCCTCTGGATGTGGGCGGGACCCTCGTGTTTCCTCTCGAGTGGAGACGGGAATGTCGGGGAACTTCTTGAGTTGCACCAAGGGTGTGAAGGACCCTTTCGACGTTCCAGAGGTGAGGTGTGATTAGCCCCGAGAAGCCTCTGCGGAAATGGGCCTCATCTCGCCTGCAGGGGAGTACCTCATCGATATTCTCGAATTGCGGCAGGTTTTCACGAGTTACGACGGGGACATCAGGGAACCGCTCTGGTGGCCTCAGGAAGGGCCAGTCCCCATGCGAGTTGCTAGGGGCCATCTCGGGATTCCTCTCCCGTCGATGCCGGAGCCTAAGGCCTTGTGTGGAGTCGGGGCCGGAACCTGAGGATTCCTCTCCAGTGTTGACATGGATTTTGGGGTCACTCTGAGTCTCCCCAGGGGAGTCAGGCCTCGTCTCGTGTGGGGGCATGCACGTGCGCGTCCCTCCCGAGCTGCAGCAGTAGGGTCACGCTTCCTGTCACGTGGATCAAGGGATCTGTGGTTTTCCCTCGAGGCTTTCCCTCGAGGCTTTCCCACGAGGCTTTCCCACAGGGCTGTGCCAAGTGCCACCTTGGTGTGAGTCGATCCTCGGCGTGAAAGACGAGCCTGTGAAGGGAAAAGAGGTTCCTCTGGAATGGACTGAGACATCTGGGGAACTCTTGGAATGGTGGCACGACCCTGGAGTTCCTCTCGCTGTGCCTGTTGAGAGGGCCTCCTCTTGAGTGCGCCGGGAACGCCGGGAATTCTTTCCCAACGAAGCAGGGAAAGGATCCCTCACCTCGAGCTATGAGGCGGAATCGGGGCTCCTCTGGATGTGGGCGGGACCCTCGTGTTTCCTCTCGAGTGGAGAAGGGTATGTCGGAGGACTTCTTGAGTTGCACCAAGGGTGTGAAGGACCCTTTCGACGTTCCAGAGGTGAGGTGTTATTAGCCCCGAGAAGCCTCTGCGGAAATGGGCCTCATCTCGCCTTCAGGGGAGAACCTCCTGGATATTCTCGAGTTGCGGCAGGTCTTCTCGAGTTTCGACGGGGACCTCAGGGACCCGCTCTGGTGGCCTCAGGAAGGGCCAGTCCCCATACTAGTTGCTAGGTGCCATGTCGGGATTCCTATCCCGTCGCTGCCGGGGCCGAAGACCTTGTGTGGAGTCGGGGCCGGAACCTGAGGATTCCTGTCCCGTGTTGACATGGATTTTGGGGTGACTCTGAGTCTCCCCAGGGGAGTCAGGCCTCGTCTCGAGTGGGGGCATGCACGTGCGCTTCCCTCCCGAGCTGCAGCTGTAGGGTCACGCTTGCTGTCACGTGGATCAAGCGATCTGTGGCTTTCCCTCCAGGCTTTCCCACGAGGCTTTCCCACAGGGGTGTGCCAAGTGCCACCTTGGTATGAGTCGATCCTCGGCGTGAAAGACGAGCCGGTGAAGGGAAAAGAGGTTCCTCTGGAATGGACTGAGACATCTGGGGGACTCTTGAAATGGTGGCACGACCATGGAGTTCCTCTCGCCGTTCCTGTTGTGAGGGCCTCCTCTTGAGAGGCGACGGGAACACCTGGAATTCTTTCCCGAAGAAGCAGGGAAAGGATCCGTCACCTCGAGCTACGAGGCGAAAAGGGGCTCTTCTGGATGGGTGGCGGTACCCTCGTGTTTCCTCTCGAGTGGAGACAGGTATGTCGGGGAACTTCTTGAGTTGCACCAAGGGTGTGAAGGACCCTTTCGACGTTCCAGAGGTGAGGTGTGAATAGCCCCGAGAAGCCTCTGCGGAAATGGGCCTCATCTCGCCTGCAGGGGAGAACCTCCTGGATATTCTCGAGTTGCGGCAGGTCTTCTCGAGTTACGACGGGGACCTCAGGGACCCGCTCTGGTGGCCTCAGGAAGGGCCAGTCCCCGTGCGAGTTGCTAGGGGCCATCTCGGGATTCCTCTCCCGTCGATGCCGGGGCCTAAGGCCTTGTGTGGAGTCGGGGCCGGAACCTGAGGATTCCTCTCCAGTGTTGACATGGATTTTGGGTTGCCTCTGAGTCTCCCCAGGGGAGTCAGGCCTCGTCTCGTGTGGGGGCATGCACGTGCGCGTCCCTCCCGAGCTGCAGCAGTAGGGTCACGCTTCCTGTCACGTGGATCAAGGGATCTGTGGTTTTCCCTCGAGGCTTTCCCTCGAGGCTTTCCCACGAGGCTTTCCCACAGGGCTGTGCCAAGTGCCACCTTGGTTCGAGTCGATCCTCGGCGTGAAAGACGAGCCGGTGAAGGGAAAAGAGGTTCCTCTGGAATGGACTGAGACATCTGGGGGACTGTTGGAATGGTGGCACGACCCTGGAGTTCCTCTCGCCGTTCCTGTTGAGAGGGCCTCCTCTTGAGATGCGACGGGAACGCCGGGAATTCTTTCCCAACGAAGCAGGGAAAGGATCCCTCACCTCGAGCTACGAGGCGGAAACGGGGCTCCTCTGGATGTGGGCGGGACCCTCGTGTTTCCTCTCGAGTGGAGAAGGGCATGTCGGGGAACTTCTTGAGTGGCACCAAGGGTGTGAAGGACCCTTTCGACGTTCCAGAGGTGAGGTGAGATTAGCCCCGAGAACCCTCTGCGGAAATGGGCCTCATCTCGCCTGCAGGGGAGAACCTCCTTGATATTCTCGAGTTGCGGCAGGTCTTCTCCAGTTACGACGGGGACCTCAGGGACCCGCTCTGGTGGCCTCAGGAAGGGCCAGACCCCATGCGAGTTGCTAGGGGCCATATCGGGATTCCTCTCCCGTCGATGCCGGGGCCTAAGACCTTGTGTGGAGTCGGGGCCGGAACCTGAGCATTCCTCTCCAGTATTGACATGGATTTAGGGGTGCCTCTGAGTCTCCGCAGGGGAGTAGGCCTCGTCTCGAGTGGGGGCATGCACGTGCGCTTTCCTCCCCAGCTGCAGCTGTAGGGTCACGCTTCCTGTCACGTGGATCAAGGGATCTGTGGCTTTCCCACGAGGCTTTCCCACAGGGCTGTGCCAAGTGCCACCTTGGTGTGAGTCGATCCTCGGCGTGAAACACGAGCCGGTGAAGGGAAAAGAGGTTCCTCTGGAATGGACAGAGACATCTGGTTGACTCTTGGAATGGTGGCATGACCCTGGAGTTCCTCTCGCCGTTCCTGTTGAGAGGGCCTCCTCTTGAGATGCGACGGGAACGCCGTGAATTCTTTCCAAACGAAGCAGGGAAAGGATCCCTCACCTCGAGCTTCGAGCCGGAAACGGGGCTCCTCGGATGTGGGCGGGACCCTCGTGTTTCCTCTCGAGTGGAGAAGGGTATGTCGGGGAACTTCTTGAGTGACACCAAGGGTGTGAAGGACCCTTTCGACGTTCCAGAGGTGAGGTGTGATTAGCCCCGAGAAGCCTCTGCGCAAATGGACCTCATCTCGCCTGCAGGGGAAAACCTCCTGGATATTCTCGAGTTGCGGAAGGTCTTCTCGAGTTACGACGGGGACCTCAGGGACCCGCTCTGTTGGCCACAGGAAGGGCCAGTCCCCATGCGAGTTGCTAGGGGCCATCTCGGGATTCCTCTCCCGTCGATGCCGGGGCCTAAGGCCTTGTGTGGAGTCGGGGCCGGAACCTGAACATTCCTCTCCAGTGTTGACATGGATTTTGGGGTGCCTCTGAGTCTCCACAGGGGAGTCAGGCCGCGTCTCGAGTGGGGGCATGCACGTGCGCTTTCCTCCCCAGCTGCAGCTGTAGGGTCACGCTTCCTGTCACGTGGATCAAGGGATCTGTGGCTTTCCCTCGAGGCTTTCCCACAGGGATGTGCCAAGTGCCATCTTGGTGTGAGTCCATCCTCGGCGTGAAAGACGAGCCGGTGAAGGTAAAAGAGGTTCCTCTGGAATGGACTGAGACATCTGGGGGACTTTTGGAATGGTGGCACGACCCTGGAGTTTCTCTCGCCGTTCCTGTTGTGAGGGCATCCTCTTGAGAGGCGACGGGAACGCCTGGAATTCTTTCCCGAAGAAGCAGGGAAAGGATCCGTCACCTCGAGCTACGAGGCGGAAACGGGGCTCCTCTGGATGTGGGCGGGACCCTCGTGTTTCCTCTCGAGTGGAGACGGGAATGTCGGGGAACTTCTTGAGTTGCACCAAGGGTGTGAAGGACCCTTTCGACGTTCCAGAGGTGAGGTGTGATTAGCCCCGAGAAGCCTCTGCGGAAATGGGCCTCATCTCGCCTGCAGGGGAGTACCTCATCGATATTCTCGAATTGCGGCAGGTTTTCTCGAGTTACGACGGGGACATCAGGGAACCGCTCTGGTGGCCTCAGGAAGGGCCAGTCCCCATGCGAGTTGCTAGGGGCCATCTCGGGATTCCTCTCCCGTCGATGCCGGAGCCTAAGGCCTTGTGTGGAGTCGGGGCCGGAACCTGAGGATTCCTCTCCAGTGTTGACATGGATTTTGGGGTCACTCTGAGTCTCCCCAGGGGAGTCAGGCCTCGTCTCGTGTGGGGGCATGCACGTGCGCGTCCCTCCCGAGCTGCAGCAGTAGGGTCACGCTTCCTGTCACGTGGATCAAGGGATCTGTGGTTTTCCCTCGAGGCTTTCCCTCGAGGCTTTCCCACGAGGCTTTCCCACAGGGCTGTGCCAAGTGCCACCTTGGTGTGAGTCGATCCTCGGCGTGAAAGACGAGCCTGTGAAGGGAAAAGAGGTTCCTCTGGAATGGACTGAGACATCTGGGGAACTCTTGGAATGGTGGCACGACCCTGGAGTTCCTCTCGCTGTGCCTGTTGAGAGGGCCTCCTCTTGAGTGCGCCGGGAACGCCGGGAATTCTTTCCCAACGAAGCAGGGAAAGGATCCCTCACCTCGAGCTATGAGGCGGAATCGGGGCTCCTCTGGATGTGGGCGGGACCCTCGTGTTTCCTCTCGAGTGGAGAAGGGTATGTCGGAGGACTTCTTGAGTTGCACCAAGGGTGTGAAGGACCCTTTCGACGTTCCAGAGGTGAAGTGTTATTAGCCCCGAGAAGCCTCTGCGGAAATGGGCCTCATCTCGCCTTCAGGGGAGAACCTCCTGGATATTCTCGAGTTGCGGCAGGTCTTCTCGAGTTTCGACGGGGACCTCAGGGACCCGCTCTGGTGGCCTCAGGAAGGGCCAGTCCCCATACTAGTTGCTAGGTGCCATGTCGGGATTCCTATCCCGTCGCTGCCGGGGCCGAAGACCTTGTGTGGAGTCGGGGCCGGAACCTGAGGATTCCTGTCCCGTGTTGACATGGATTTTGGGGTGACTCTGAGTCTCCCCAGGGGAGTCAGGCCTCGTCTCGAGTGGGGGCATGCACGTGCGCTTCCCTCCCGAGCTGCAGCTGTAGGGTCACGCTTGCTGTCACGTGGATCAAGCGATCTGTGGCTTTCCCTCCAGGCTTTCCCACGAGGCTTTCCCACAGGGGTGTGCCAAGTGCCACCTTGGTATGAGTCGATCCTCGGCGTGAAAGACGAGCCGGTGAAGGGAAAAGAGGTTCCTCTGGAATGGACTGAGACATCTGGGGGACTCTTGAAATGGTGGCACGACCATGGAGTTCCTCTCGCCGTTCCTGTTGTGAGGGCCTCCTCTTGAGAGGCGACGGGAACACCTGGAATTCTTTCCCGAAGAAGCAGGGAAAGGATCCGTCACCTCGAGCTACGAGGCGAAAAGGGGCTCTTCTGGATGGGTGGCGGTACCCTCGTGTTTCCTCTCGAGTGGAGACAGGTATGTCGGGGAACTTCTTGAGTTGCACCAAGGGTGTGAAGGACCCTTTCGACGTTCCAGAGGTGAGGTGTGAATAGCCCTGAGAAGCCTCTGCGGAAATGGGCCTCATCTCGCCTGCAGGGGGAGAACCTCCTGGATATTCTCGAGTTGCGGCAGGTCTTCTCGAGTTACGACGGGGACCTCAGGGACCCGCTCTGGTGGCCTCAGGAAGGGCCAGTCCCCGTGCGAGTTGCTAGGGGCCATCTCGGGATTCCCCTCCCGTCGATGCCGGGGCCTAAGGCCTTGTGTGGAGTCGGGGCCGGAACCTGAGGATTCCTCTCCAGTGTTGACATGGATTTTGGGTTGCCTCTGAGTCTCCCCAGGGGAGTCAGGCCTCGTCTCGTGTGGGGGCATGCACTTGCGCGTCCCTCCCGAGCTGCAGCAGTAGGGTTACGCTTGCTGTCACGTGGATCAAGCGATCTGTGGCTTTCCCTCCAGGCTTTCCCACGAGGCTTTCCCACAGGGCTGTGCCAAGTGCCACCTTGGTGTGAGTCGATCCTCGGCGTGAAAGACGAGCCTGTGAAGGGAAAAGAGGTTCCTCTGGAATGGACTGAGACATCTGGGGAACTCTTGGAATGGTGGCAGGACCCTGGAGTTCCTCTCGCTGTGCCTGTTGAGAGGGCCTCCTCTTGAGTGCGCCGGGAACGCCGGGAATTCTTTCCCAACGAAGCAGGGAAAGGATCCCTCACCTCGAGCTATGAGGCGGAATCGGGGCTCCTCTGGATGTGGGCGGGACCCTCGTGTTTCCTCTCGAGTGGAGAAGGGTATGTCGGAGGACTTCTTGAGTTGCACCAAGGGTGTGAAGGACCCTTTCGACGTTCCAGAGGTGAGGTGTTATTAGCCCCGAGAAGCCTCTGCGGAAATGGGCCTCATCTCGCCTTCAGGGGAGAACCTCCTGGATATTCTCGAGTTGCGGCAGGTCTTCTCGAGTTTCGACGGGGACCTCAGGGACCCGCTCTGGTGGCCTCAGGAAGGGCCAGTCCCCATACTAGTTGCTAGGTGCCATCTCGGGATTCCTATCCCGTCGCTGCCGGGGCCGAAGACCTTGTGTGGAGTCGGGGCCGGACCTGAGGATTCCTGTCCCGTGTTGACATGGATTTTGGGGTGACTCTGAGTCTCCCCAGGGGAGTCAGGCCTCGTCTCGAGTGGGGGCATGCACGTGCGCTTCCCTCCCGAGCTGCAGCTGTAGGGTCACGCTTGCTGTCACGTGGATCAAGCGATCTGTGGCTTTCCCTCCAGGCTTTCCCACGAGGCTTTTCCCACGAGGCTTTCCCACAGGGGTGTGCCAAGTGCCACCTTGGTATGACTCGATCCTCGACGTGAAAGACGAGCCGGTGAAGGGAAAAGAGGTTCCTCTGGAATGGCCTGAGACATCTGGGGGACTCTTGAAATGGTGGCACGACCATGGAGTTCCTCTCGCCGTTCCTGTTGTGAGGGCCTCCTCTTGAGAGGCGACGGGAACACCTGGAATTCTTTCCCGAAGAAGCAGGGAAAGGATCCGTCACCTCGAGCTACGAGGCGAAAAGGGGCTCTTCTGGATGTGTGGCGGTACCCTCGTGTTTCCTCTCGAGTGGAGACAGGTATGTCGGGGAACTTCTTGAGTTGCACCAAGGGTGTGAAGGACCCTTTCGACGTTCCAGAGGTGAGGTGTGAATAGCCCCGAGAAGCCTCTGCGGAAATGGGCCTCATCTCGCCTGCAGGGGAGAACCTCCTGGATATTCTCGAGTTGCGGCAGGTCTTCTCGAGTTACGACGGGGACCTCAGGGACCCGCTCTGGTGGCCTCAGGAAGGGCCAGTCCCCGTGCGAGTTGCTAGGGGCCATCTCGGGATTCCTCTCCCGTCGATGCCGGGGCCTAAGGCCTTGTGTGGAGTCGGGGCCGGAACCTGAGGATTCCTCTCCAGTGTTGACATGGATTTTGGGTTGCCTCTGAGTCTCCCCAGGGGAGTCAGGCCTCGTCTCGTGTGGGGGCATGCACGTGCGCGTCCCTCCCGAGCTGCAGCAGTAGGGTCACGCTTCCTGTCACGTGGATCAAGGGATCTGTGGTTTTCCCTCGAGGCTTTCCCTCGAGGCTTTCCCACGAGGCTTTCCCACAGGGCTGTGCCAAGTGCCACCTTGGTTCGAGTCGATCCTCGGCGTGAAAGACGAGCCGGTGAAGGGAAAAGAGGTTCCTCTGGAATGGACTGAGACATCTGGGGGACTGTTGGAATGGTGGCACGACCCTGGAGTTCCTCTCGCCGTTCCTGTTGAGAGGGCCTCCTCTTGAGATGCGACGGGAACGCCGGGAATTCTTTCCCAACGAAGCAGGGAAAGGATCCCTCACCTCGAGCTACGAGGCGGAAACGGGGCTCCTCTGGATGTGGGCGGGACCCTCGTGTTTCCTCTCGAGTGGAGAAGGGCATGTCGGGGAACTTCTTGAGTGGCACCAAGGGTGTGAAGGACCCTTTCGACGTTCCAGAGGTGAGGTGAGATTAGCCCCGAGAACCCTCTGCGGAAATGGGCCTCATCTCGCCTGCAGGGGAGAACCTCCTTGATATTCTCGAGTTGCGGCAGGTCTTCTCCAGTTACGACGGGGACCTCAGGGACCCGCTCTGGTGGCCTCAGGAAGGGCCAGACCCCATGCGAGTTGCTAGGGGCCATATCGGGATTCCTCTCCCGTCGATGCCGGGGCCTAAGACCTTGTGTGGAGTCGGGGCCGGAACCTGAGCATTCCTCTCCAGTATTGACATGGATTTAGGGGTGCCTCTGAGTCTCCGCAGGGGAGTAGGCCTCGTCTCGAGTGGGGGCATGCACGTGCGCTTTCCTCCCCAGCTGCAGCTGTAGGGTCACGCTTCCTGTCACGTGGATCAAGGGATCTGTGTCTTTCCCACGAGGCTTTCCCACAGGGCTGTGCCAAGTGCCACCTTGGTGTGAGTCGATCCTCGGCGTGAAACACGAGCCGGTGAAGGGAAAAGAGGTTCCTCTGGAATGGACAGAGACATCTGGTTGACTCTTGGAATGGTGGCATGACCCTGGAGTTCCTATCGCCGTTCCTGTTGAGAGGGCCTCCTCTTGAGATGCGACGGGAACGCCGTGAATTCTTTCCAAACGAAGCAGGGAAAGGATCCCTCACCTCGAGCTTCGAGGCGGAAACGGGGCTCCTCGGATGTGGGCGGGACCCTCGTGTTTCCTCTCGAGTGGAGAAGGGTATGTCGGGGAACTTCTTGAGTGGCACCAAGGGTGTGAAGGACCCTTTCGACGTTCCAGAGGTGAGGTGTGATTAGCCCCGAGAAGCCTCTGCGCAAATGGACCTCATCTCGCCTGCAGGGGAAAACCTCCTGGATATTCTCGAGTTGCGGAAGGTCTTCTCGAGTTACGACGGGGACCTCAGGGACCCGCTCTGTTGGCCACAGGAAGGGCCAGTCCCCATGCGAGTTGCTAGGGGCCATCTCGGGATTCCTCTCCCGTCGATGCCGGGGCCTAAGGCCTTGTGTGGAGTCGGGGCCGGAACCTGAACATTCCTCTCCAGTGTTGACATGGATTTTGGGGTGCCTCTGAGTCTCCGCAGGGGAGTCAGGCCGCGTCTCGAGTGGGGGCATGCACGTGCGCTTTCCTCCCCAGCTGCAGCTGTAGGGTCACGCTTCCTGTCACGTGGATCAAGGGATCTGTGGTTTTCCCTCGAGGCTTTCCCTCGAGGCTTTCCCACGAGGCTTTCCCACAGGGCTGTGCCAAGTGCCACCTTGGTGTGAGTCGATCCTCGGCGTGAAAGACGAGCCTGTGAAGGGAAAAGAGGTTTCTCTGGAATGGACTGAGACATCTGGGGGACTCTTGGAATGGTGGCACGACCCTGGAGTTCCTCTCGCTGTGCCTGTTGAGAGGGCCTCCTCTTGAGTGCGCCGGGAACGCCGGGAATTCTTTCCCAACGAAGCAGGGAAAGGATCCCTCACCTCGAGCTATGAGGCGGAAACGGGGCTCCTCTGGATGTGGGCGGGACCCTCGTGTTTCCTCTCGAGTGGAGAAGGGTATGTCGGAGGACTTCTTGAGTTGCACCAAGGGTGTGAAGGACCCTTTCGACTTTCCAGAGGTGAGGTGTGATTAGCCCCAAGAAGCCTCTGCGGAAATGGGCCTCATCTCGCCTGCAGGGGAGAACCTCCTTGATATTCTCGAGTTGCGGCAGGTCTTCTCGAGTTACGACGGGGACCTCAGGGACCCGCTCTGGTGACCTCAGCAAGGGCCAGTCCCCATGCGAGTTGCTAGGGGCCATCTCGGGATTCCTCTCCCGTCGATGCCGGGGCCTAAGGCCTTGTGTAGAGTAGGGGCCGGAACCTGAGGATTCCTCTACAGGGTTGCCTTGGATTTTGGGGTGCCTCTGAGTCTCCCCAGGGGAGTCAGTCCTCGTCTCGACTGGGGGCATGCACGTGCGCGTCCCTCCCGAGCTGCAGCAGTAGGGTCACGATTCCTGTCACGTGGATGAAGGGATCTCTGGCTTTCCCTCGAGGCTTTCCCTCGAGGCTTTCCCACGAGGCTTTCCCACAGGGCTGTGCTAAGTGCCACCTTGTTGTGAGTCGATCCTCGGCGTGAAAGACGAGCCGGTGAAGGGAAAAGAGGTTCCTCTGGAATGGACTGAGATATCTGGGGGACTCTTGGAATGGCGGCACAACCCTGGAGTTCCTCTCGCCGTTCCTGTTGAGAGGGCCTCCTCTTGAGATGCGACGGGATCGCCGGGAATTCTTTTGCAACGAAGCAGGAAAGAATCCCTCACCTCGATCTACGAGGCGGAAACCGGGCTCCTCTGGATGTGGGCGGGAACCTGGTGTTTCCACTCGAGTGGAGACGGGTATGTCGGGGAACTTCTTGAGTTGCACCAAGGGTGTGAAGGACCCTTTCCACGTTCCAGAGGTGAGGTGTGATTAGCCCCGAGAAGCCTCTGTGGAAATGGGCCTCATCTCGCCTGCAGGGGAGAACCTCCTGGATATTCTCGAGTTGCGGCAGGTCTACTCGAGTTACGACGGGGACCTCAGAGACCCGCTCTGGTGGCCTCAGGAAGGGCCAGTCCCCATGCGAGTTGCTAGGGGCCATCTCGGGATTCCTCTCCCGTCGATGCCGGGGCCTTAAACATTGTGTGGAGTCGGGGCCGGAACCTGAGGATTCCTCTCCAGTGTTGACATGGATCTTGGGGTGCCTCTGAGTCACCCCAGGGGAGTCAGGCCTCGTCTCGAGTGGGGGCATGCACGTGCGCTTCCCTCCCGAGCTGCAGCAGTAGGGTCACGCTTCCTGTCACGTGGATCAAGGGATCTGTGGCATTCCCTCGAGGCTTTCCCTCGAGGCTTTCCCACGAGGCTTTCCCACAGGTCTGTGCCAAGTGCCACCTTGGTGTGAGTCGATCCTCGGCGTGAAAGACGAGCCGGTGAAGGGAAAAGAGGTTCCTCTGGAATGGACTGAGTCATCTGGGGGACTCCTGGAATGGTGGAACGACCCTGGAGTTCCTCTCGCCGTTCCTGTTGAGAGGGCCTCCTCTTGAGATGCGACGGGAACGCCGGGAATTCTTTCCCGACGAAGCAGGGAAAGGAACCGTCACCTCGAGATACGAGGCGGAAACGGGGCTCCTCTGGATGTGGGCGGGACCCTCGTATTTCCTCTCTAGTGGAGACGGGTATGTCGGGGAACTTCTTGAGTTGCACCAAGGGTGTGAAGGACCCTTTTGATGTTCCAGAGGTGAGGTGTGATTAGCCCCGCGAAGGCCCTGCGGAAATGGGCCTCATCTCGCCTGCAGGGGAGAACCTCCTGGATATTCTCGAGTTGCGGCAGGTCTTCTCGAGTTACGACGGGGACCTCAGGGACCTGCTCTGGTGGCCTCAGGAAGGGCCAGTCCCCATGCGAGTTGCTAGGGGCCATCTCGGTATTCCTCTCCCGTCGATGCAGGGCCCTAAGACCTTGTGTGGAGTTGACGCCCCAACCTGAGGATTCCTGTCCAGTGTTGACATGGATTTTGGGGTACCTCTGAGTCTCCCCAGGGCAATCAGGCCTCGTCTTGAGTGGGGGCATGCACGTGGGCTTCCCTCCCGAGCTGCAGCAGTAGGGTCAGGATTCCTGTCACGTGGATCAAGAGATCTGTGGCTTTCCCTCGAGGCATTCCCACGAGGCTTTCCCACAGGGCTGTGCTGAATGCCACCTTGGTGTGAGTCGATCCTCGGCGTGAAAGACGAGCCGGTGAAGGGAAAAAAGTTTCCTCTGGAATGGACTGAGACATCTGGGGGACTGTTGGAATGGTGGCACGACCCCGGAGTTCCTCTCGCGGTTCCTGTTGAGAGGGTCTCCTCTTGAGATGCGACAGGAACGCCGGGAATTCTTTACCGACGAAGCAGGGAAAGGATCCGTCACCTCGAGCTACGAGGCGGAAACGGGGCTCCTCTGGATGTGGGCGGGACCCTCGTGTTTCCTCTCGAGTGGAGACGGGTATGTCGGGGAACTTCTTGAGTTGCACCAAGGGTGTGAAGGACCCTTTCGACGTTCCAGAGGTGAGGTGTGATTAGCCCCAAGAAGCCTCTGCGGAAATGGGCCTCATCTCGCCTGCAGGGGAGAACCTCCTGGTTATTCTCGAGTTGTGGCAGGTCTTCTCGGGTTAGACGGGGACTTCAGGGACCCGTTATGGTGGCCTCAGGAAGGGCCAGACCCCATGTGAGTTGCTAGGGGCCATCTCGGGATTCCTCTCGCGTCGATGCCGGTGCCTAAGACTTTGTGTGGAGTCGGGGCCGGAACCTGAGCATTCCTCTCCAGTGTTGACATGGATTTTGGGGTGCTTCTGAGTCTCCGCAGGGGAGTCAGGCCTCGTCTCGAGTGGGGACATGCACGTGCGCTTCCCTCCCGAGCTGCAGCAGTAGGGTCACGCTTCCTGTCACGTGGATCAAGGGATCTGTGGCATTCCCTCGAGGCTTTCCCTCGAGGCTTTCCCACGAGGCTTTCCCACAGGGCTGTGCCAAGAGCCACCTTGGTGTGAGTCGATCCTCGGCGTGAAAGACGAGCCGGTGAAGGAAAAACAGGTTCCTCTGCAATGGACTGAGACATCTGGGGGACTCTTGGAATGGTCGCACGACCCTGGAGTTCCTCTCGCCGTTCCTGTTGAGAGGGCCTCCTCTTGAGATGCTACGGGAACGCCGGGAATTCTTTCCCGACGAAGCAGGGAAAGGATCCCTCACCTCGAGCTACGAGGCGGAAACGGGGCTCCTCTGGATGTGGGCGGGACCCTCGTGTTTGCTCTCGAGTGGAGTCGGGTATGTCAGGGAACTTCTTGAGTTTCATCAAGGGTGGGAAGGACCCTTTCGACGTTCCAGAGGTGAGGTGTGATTAGCCCCGAGAAGCCTCTGCGGAAATGGGCCTCATCTCGCCTGCAAGGGAGAACCTCCTGGATTTTCTCGAGTTGCGGCAGGTCTTCTCGAGTTACCACGGGGACCTCAGGGACCTGCTCTGGTGGCCTCAGGAAGGGCCAGTCCACATGCGAGTTGCTAGGGGCCAACACGGGATTCCTCTCCCGTCGATGCCGGGGCCGAAGACCTTGTGTGGAGTTGGGACAGGAAACTGAGCATTCCTCTCCAGTGTTGCCATGGATCTTGGGGTGCCTCTGAGTCTCCCCACGGGAGTCAGGCCTCGTCTCGATTGGGGGCATACTCGTGCGCTTCCCTCCCGAGCTGCAGCAGTAGGGTCATGCTTCCTGTCACGTGGATCAAGGGATCTGTGGCATTCCCTCGAGGCTTTCCCTCGAGGCTTTCCCACGAGGCTTTCCCACAGGGCTGTGCCAAGTGCACCTTGGTGTGAGTCGATCCTCGGCGTGAAAGACGAGCCGGTGAAGGGAAAAGAGGTTCCTCTGGAATGGACTGAGTCATCTGGGGGACTCTTGGAATGGTGGAACGACCCTGGAGTTCCTCTCGCCGTTCCTGTTGAGAGGGCCTCCTCTTGAGATGCGACGGGAACGCCGGGAATTCTTTCCCGACGAAGCAGGGAAAGGAACCGTCACCTCGAGATACGAGGCGGAAACGGGGCTCCTCTGGATGTGGGCGGGACCCTCGTATTTCCTCTCGAGTGGAGACGGGTATGTCGGGGAACTTCTTGAGTTGCACCAAGGGTGTGAAGGACCCTTTTGATGTTCCAGAGGTGAGGTGTGATTAGCCCCGAGAAGGCCCTGCGGAAATGGGCCTCATCTCGCCTGCAGGGGAGAACCTCCTGGATATTCTCGAGTTGCGGCAGGTCTTCTCGAGTTACGACGGGGACCTCAGGGACCTGCTCTGGTGGCCTCAGGAAGGGCCAGTCCCCATGCGAGTTGCTAGGGGCCATCTCGGTATTCCTCTCCCGTCGATGCAGGGCCCTAAGACCTTGTGTGGAGTTGACGCCCCAACCTGAGGATTCCTGTCCAGTGTTGACATGGATTTTGGGGTACCTCTGAGTCTCCCCAGGGCAATCAGGCCTCGTCTTGAGTGGGGGCATGCACGTGGGCTTCCCTCCCGAGCTGCAGCAGTAGGGTCAGGATTCCTGTCACGTGGATCAAGAGATCTGTGGCTTTCCCTCGAGGCATTCCCACGAGGCTTTCCCACAGGGCTGTGCTGAATGCCACCTTGGTGGGAGTCGATCCTCGGCGTGAAAGACGAGCCAGTGAAGGGAAAAGAGTTTCCTCTGGAATGGACTGAGACATCTGGGGGACTGTTGGAATGGTGGCACGACCCCGGAGTTCCTCTCGCCGTTCCTGTTGAGAGGGTCTCCTCTTGAGATGCGACAGGAACGCCGGGAATTCTTTTCCGACGAAGCAGGGAAAGGATCCGTCACCTCGAGCTACGAGGCGGAAACGGGGCTCCTCTGGATGTGGGCGGGACCCTCGTGTTTCCTCTCGAGTGGAGACGGGTATGTCGGGGAACTTCTTGAGTTGCACCAAGGGTGTGAAGGACCCTTTCGACGTTCCAGAGGTGAGGTGTGATTAGCCCCAAGAAGCCTCTGCGGAAATGGGCCTCATCTCGCCTGCAGGGGAGAACCTCCTGGTTATTCTCGAGTTGTGGCAGGTCTTCTCGGGTTAGACGGGGACTTCAGGGACCCGTTATGGTGGCCTCAGGAAGGGCCAGACCCCATGTGAGTTGCTAGGGGCCATCTCGGGATTCCTCTCGCGTCGATGCCGGTGCCTAAGACTTTGTGTGGAGTCGGGGCCGGAACCTGAGCATTCCTCTCCAGTGTTGACATGGATTTTGGGGTGCTTCTGAGTCTCCGCAGGGGAGTCAGGCCTCGTCTCGAGTGGGGACATGCACGTGCGCTTCCCTCCCGAGCTGCAGCAGTAGGGTCACGCTTCCTGTCACGTGGATCAAGGGATCTGTGGCATTCCCTCGAGGCTTTCCCTCGAGGCTTTCCCACGAGGCTTTCCCACAGGGCTGTGCCAAGAGCCACCTTGGTGTGAGTCGATCCTCGGCGTGAAAGACGAGCCGGTGAAGGAAAAACAGGTTCCTCTGCAATGGACTGAGACATCTGGGGGACTCTTGGAATGGTCGCACGACCCTGGAGTTCCTCTCGCCGTTCCTGTTGAGAGGGCCTCCTCTTGAGATGCTACGGGAACGCCGGGAATTCTTTCCCGACGAAGCAGGGAAAGGATCCCTCACCTCGAGCTACGAGGCGGAAACGGGGCTCCTCTGGATGTGGGCGGGACCCTCGTGTTTGCTCTCGAGTGGAGTCGGGTATGTCAGGGAACTTCTTGAGTTTCATCAAGGGTGGGAAGGACCCTTTCGACGTTCCAGAGGTGAGGTGTGATTAGCCCCGAGAAGCCTCTGCGGAAATGGGCCTCATCTCGCCTGCAAGGGAGAACCTCCTGGATTTTCTCGAGTTGCGGCAGGTCTTCTCGAGTTACCACGGGGACCTCAGGGACCTGCTCTGGTGGCCTCAGGAAGGGCCAGTCCACATGCGAGTTGCTAGGGGCCAACACGGGATTCCTCTCCCGTCGATGCCGGGGCCGAAGACCTTGTGTGGAGTTGGGACAGGAAACTGAGCATTCCTCTCCAGTGTTGCCATGGATCTTGGGGTGCCTCTGAGTCTCCCCACGGGAGTCAGGCCTCGTCTCGATTGGGGGCATACTCGTGCGCTTCCCTCCCGAGCTGCAGCAGTAGGGTCATGCTTCCTGTCACGTGGATCAAGGGATCTGTGGCATTCCCTCGAGGCTTTCCCTCGAGGCTTTCCCACGAGGCTTTCCCACAGGGCTGTGCCAAGTGCACCTTGGTGTGAGTCGATCCTCGGCGTGAAAGACGAGCCGGTGAAGGGAAAAGAGGTTCCTCTGGAATGGACTGAGTCATCTGGGGGACTCTTGGAATGGTGGAACGACCCTGGAGTTCCTCTCGCCGTTCCTGTTGAGAGGGCCTCCTCTTGAGATGCGACGGGAACGCCGGGAATTCTTTCCCGACGAAGCAGGGAAAGGAACCGTCACCTCGAGATACGAGGCGGAAACGGGGCTCCTCTGGATGTGGGCGGGACCCTCGTATTTCCTCTCGAGTGGAGACGGGTATGTCGGGGAACTTCTTGAGTTGCACCAAGGGTGTGAAGGACCCTTTTGATGTTCCAGAGGTGAGGTGTGATTAGCCCCGAGAAGGCCCTGCGGAAATGGGCCTCATCTCGCCTGCAGGGGAGAACCTCCTGGATATTCTCGAGTTGCGGCAGGTCTTCTCGAGTTACGACGGGGACCTCAGGGACCTGCTCTGGTGGCCTCAGGAAGGGCCAGTCCCCATGCGAGTTGCTAGGGGCCATCTCGGTATTCCTCTCCCGTCGATGCAGGGCCCTAAGACCTTGTGTGGAGTTGACGCCCCAACCTGAGGATTCCTGTCCAGTGTTGACATGGATTTTGGGGTACCTCTGAGTCTCCCCAGGGCAATCAGGCCTCGTCTTGAGTGGGGGCATGCACGTGGGCTTCCCTCCCGAGCTGCAGCAGTAGGGTCAGGATTCCTGTCACGTGGATCAAGAGATCTGTGGCTTTCCCTCGAGGCATTCCCACGAGGCTTTCCCACAGGGCTGTGCTGAATGCCACCTTGGTGGGAGTCGATCCTCGGCGTGAAAGACGAGCCAGTGAAGGGAAAAGAGTTTCCTCTGGAATGGACTGAGACATCTGGGGGACTGTTGGAATGGTGGCACGACCCCGGAGTTCCTCTCGCCGTTCCTGTTGAGAGGGTCTCCTCTTGAGATGCGACAGGAACGCCGGGAATTCTTTTCCGACGAAGCAGGGAAAGGATCCGTCACCTCGAGCTACGAGGCGGAAACGGGGCTCCTCTGGATGTGGGCGGGACCCTCGTGTTTCCTCTCGAGTGGAGACGGGTATGTCGGGGAACTTCTTGAGTTGCACCAAGGGTGTGAAGGACCCTTTCGACGTTCCAGAGGTGAGGTG
The DNA here is from genome assembly GCF_023091745.1 of Budorcas taxicolor. Taxonomy (NCBI): domain Eukaryota; kingdom Metazoa; phylum Chordata; class Mammalia; order Artiodactyla; family Bovidae; genus Budorcas; species Budorcas taxicolor. Next base: position 55,830 of record NW_026292018.1, read on the forward strand.
TGATTAGCCCCAAGAAGCCTCTGCGGAAATGGGCCTCATCTCGCCTGCAGGGGAGAACCTCCTGGTTATTCTCGAGTTGTGGCAGGTCTTCTCGTGTTAGACGGGGACTTCAGGGACCCGTTATGGTGGCCTCAGGAAGGGCCAGACCCCATGTGAGTTGCTAGGGGCCATCTCGGGATTCCTCTCGCGTCGATGCCGGTGCCTAAGACCTTGTGTGGAGTCGGGGCCGGAACCTGAGCATTCCTCTCCAGTGTTGACATGGATTTTGGGGTGCCTCTGAGTCTCCGCAGGGGAGTCAGGCCTCGTCTCGAGAGGGGGCATGCACGTGCGCTTCCCTCCCTAGCTGCAGCAGTAGAGTAACGCTTCCTGTCACGTGGATCAAGGGATCTGTGGCATTCCCTCGAGGCTTTCCCTCGAGGCTTTCCCACGAGGCTTTCCCACAGGGCTGTGCCAAGTGCCACCTTGGTGTGAGTCCATCCTCGGCGTGAAAGACGAGCCGGTGAAGGGAAAAGAGGTTCCTCTGGAATGGTTTGAGACATCTGGGGGACTCTTGGAATGGTGGAACGACCCTGGAGTTCCTCTCGCCGTTCCTGTTGTGAGGGCCTCCTCTTGAGAGGCGACGGGAACGCCTGGAATTCTTTCCCGAAGAAGCAGGGAAAGGATCCCTCACCTCGAGCTATGAGGCGGAAACGGGGCTCCTCTGGATGTGGGCGGGACGCTCGTGTTTCCTCTCGAGTGGAGACGGGTATGTCGGGGAACTTCTTGAGTTGCACCAAGGGTGTGAAGGACCCTTTCGACGTTCCAGAGGTGAGGTGTGATTAGCCCCGAGAAGCCTCTGCGGAAATGGGCCTCATCTCGTCTGCAGGTGAGAACCTCCTGGATATTCTCGAGTTGCGGCAGGTCTTCTCGAGTTACGACGGGGACCTCAGGGACCCGATCTTGTGGCCTCAGGAAGGGCCAGTCCCCATGCGAGTTGCTAGGGGCCATCTCGGGATTCCTCTCCCGTCGATGCTGGGGCCTAAAGCCTTGTGTGGAGTCGGGGCCGGAACCTGAGCATTCCTCTCCAGTGTTGCCATGGATCTTGGGTTGCCTCTGAGTCTCCCCAGGTGAGTCAGGCCTCGTCTCGACTGGGGGCATGCACGTGCGCTTCCCTCCCGAGCTGCAGCAGTATGGTCACGCTTCCTGTCACGTGGATCAAGGGATCTGTGGCTTTCCCTCGAGGCTTTCCCACGAGGCTTAGCCACAGGGCTGTGCCAAGTGCCAGCTTGGTGTTAGTCGATCCTCTGCGTGAAAGACGAGCCGGGGAAGGGAAAAGAGGTTCCTCTGGAATGGACTGAGACATCTGGGGGACTCTTGGAATGGTGGCACGACCCTGGAGTTCCTCTCGCTGTTCCTGTTGAGTGGGCCTCCCCTTGAGATGCGACGGGAACGCCGGGAATTCTTTCGCAAGGAAGCAGGAAAGGATCCCTCACCTCGATCTACGAGGCGCAAAAGGGGCTCCTCTGGATGTGGGCGGGACCCTCGTGTTTCCTCTCGAGTGGAGACGGGTATGTCGGGGAACTTCTTGAGTTGCACCAAGGGTGTGAAGGACCCTTTCGACGTTCCAGAGGTGAGGTGTGATTAGCCCCGAGAAGCCTCTGCGGAAATGGGCCTCATCTCGCCTGCAGGTGAGAACCTCCTGGATATTCTCGAGTTGCGGCAGGTCTTCTCGAGTTTCGACGGGGACCTCAGGGACCCGCTCTGGTGGCCTCAGGAAGGGCCAGACCCCATGCGAGTTGCTAGGGCCATCTCGGGATTCCTCTCCCTTCGATGCGGGGGCGTAAGACCTTGTGTGGAGTCGGGACCGGAACCTGAGGATTCCTCTCCAGTGTTGACATGGATTTTGGGGTACCTCTGAGTCTCCCCAGGGGGTCAGGCCTCGTCTCGAGTGGGGGCATGCACGTGCGCTTCACTCCCTAGCTGCAGCAGTAGAGTAACGCTTCCTGTCACGTGGATCAAGGGATCTGTGGCTTTCCCTCGACGCTTTCCCTCGAGGCTTTCCCAAGAGGCTTTCCCAAAGGGCTGTGCCAAGTGCCACCTTGGTGTGAGTCGATCCTCGGCGTGAAAGACGAGCCGGTGAAGGGAAAAGAGGTTCCTCTGGAATGGACAGAGACATCTGGTTGACTCTTGGAATGGTGGCACGACCCTGGAGTTCCTCTCGCCGATCCTGTTGAGAGGGCCTCCTCTTGTGATGCGACGGGAACGCCGGGAATTGTTTCCCAACGAAGCAGGGAAAGGATCCCTCACCTCGAGCTACGAGGCGGAAACGGGGCTCCTCTGGATGTGGGCGGGACCGTCGTGTTTCCTCTCGAGTGGAGAAGGGCATGTCGGGGAACTTCTTGAGTGGCACCAAGGGTGTGAAGGACCCTTTCGACGTTCCAGAGGTGAGGTGAGATTAGCCCCGAGAAGCCTCTGCGGAAGTGGACCTCATCTCGCCTGCAGGGGAAATCCTCCTGGATATTCTCGAGTTTGCGCAGGTCTTCTCGAGTTACGACGGGGACATCAGGGACTCGCTCTGGTGGCCACAGGAAGGGCCAGTCCCCATGCGAGTTGCTAGGGGCCATCTCGGGATTCCTCTCCCGTCGATGCCGGGGCCTAAGACCTTGTGTGGAGTCGGGGTCAGAACCTGAGCATTCCTCTCCAGTGTTGACATGGATTTTGGGGTGCCTCTCAGTCTCCGCAGGGGAGTCAGGCCTCGTCTCGAGTGGGGGCATGCACGTGCGCTTTCCTCCCCAGCTGCAGCTGTAGGGTCACGCTTCCTGTCACGTGAATCAAGGGATCTGTGGCTTTCCCACGAGGCTTTCCCACAGGGCTGTGCCAAGAGCCACCTTGGTGTGAGTCCATCCTCGGTGTGAAAGACGAGCCGGTGAAGGGAAAAGAGGTTCCTCTGGAATGGACTGAGACATCTGGGGGACTCTTGGAATGGTGGCACGACCCTGGAGTTCCTCTCGCCATTCCTGTTGTGAGGGCCTCCTCTTGAGAGGCGATGGGAACGCCGGGAATTCTTTCCCGAAGAAGCAGGGAAAGGATCCGTCACCTCGAGCTACGAGGCGGAAACGGGGCTCCTCTGTATGTTGGAGGGACCCTCGTGTTTCCTCTCGAGTGGAGACGGGTATGTCGGGGAACTTCTTGAGTTGCACCAAGGGTGTGAAGTACCCTTTCGACGTTCCAGAGGTGAGGTGTGATTAGCCCCGAGAAGCTTCTGGGGAAATGGGCCTCATCTCGCCTGCAGGTGAGAACCTCCTGGATATTCTCGAGTTGCGGCAGTTCTTCTCGAGTTACGACTGGGACATCAGGGACCCGCTCTGGTGGCCTCACGAAGGGCCAGTCCCCATGCGAGTTGCTAGGGGCCATCTCGGAATTCCTCTCCCGTCGATGCCGGGGACTAAGGCCTTGTATGGAGTCGGGGCCGGAACCTGAGCATTCCTCTGCAGTGTTGCCATGGATCTTGGGTTGCCTCTGAGTCTCCCCAGGGGAGTCAGGCCTCGTCTCGACTGGGGGCATGCACGTGCGCGTCCCTCCCGAGCTGCAGCAGTAGGGCCACGCTTGCTGTCACGTGGATCAAGGGATCTGTGGCTTTCCCTCGAGGCTTTCCCTCGAGGCTTTCCCACGAGGCTTTCCCACAGGGCTGTGCCAAGTGCCAGCTTGGTGTGAGTCGATCCTCTGCGTGAAAGACGAGCCGGTGAAGGGAAAAGAGGTTCCTCTGGAATGGACTGAGACATCTGAGGAACTCCTGGAATCGTGGGACGACCCTGGAGTTCCTCTCGCCGTTCCTGTTGAGTGGGCCTCCTCTTGAGATGCGACGGGAACGCCCGGAATTCTTTCCCAACGAAGCAGGAAAGGATCCCTCACCTCGATCTACGAGGCGGAAACGGGGCTCCTCTGGATGTGGGCGGGACCCTCCTGTTTCCTCTCGAGTGGAGACGGGTATGTCGGGGAACTTCTTGAGTTGCAACAAGGGTGTGAAGGACCCTTTCGACGTTCCAGAGGTGAGGTGTGATTAGCCACGAGAAGCCTCTGCGGAAATGGGCCTCATCTCGCCTGCAGGGGAGAAACTCCTGGATATTCTCGAGTTGCGGCAGGTCTTCTCGAGTTACGACGGGGACGTCAGGGACCCGCTCTGTTGGCCTCAGGAAGGGCCAGTCCCTATGCGAGTTGCTAGGGCCAACTCGGGATTCCTCTCCCGTTCATGCCAGGGCCTATGACCTTGTGTGGAGTCGGGGCCGGAACCTGAGGATTCCTCTCCAGTGTTAACATGGATCTTGGGGTGCCTCGGAGTCTCCCCAGGGGGTCAGGCCGCGTCTCGAGTGGGGGCATGCACGTGCGCTTCCCTCCCGAGCTGCAGCAGTAGGGTCACGCTTCCTGTCACGTGGATCAAGAGATCTGTGGCTTTCCCTCGAGGCTTTCTCTCGAGGCTTTCCCACGAGGCTTTCCCACAGGGCTGTGCCAAGTGCCACCTTGGTTTGAGTCGATCCTCGGCGTGAAAGACGAGCCAGTGAAGGGAAAAGAGGTTCCTCTGAAATGGACTGAGACATCTGGGGGACTCTTGGAATGGTGGCACGACCCTGGAGTTCCTCTCGCCGTTCCTGTTTAGAGGGCCTCCTCTTGAGATGCGACGGGAACACCGGGAACTCTTTCCCGACGAAGCAGGGAAAGGATCCCTCACCTCGAGCTACGAGGCGGAAACGGGGCTCCTCTGGATGTGGGCGGGACCCTCGTCTTTCCTCTCGAGTGGAGACGGGTATGTCGGGGAACTTCTTGAGTTGCACCAAGGGTGTGAAGGACCCTTTCGACGTTCCAGAGGTGAGGTGTGATTAGCCCCGAGAAGCCTCTGCGGAAATGGGCCTCATCTCGCCTGCAGGGGAGAACCTCCTGGCTATTCTCGAGTTGTGGCAGGTCTTCCCGAGTTACGACGGGGACCTCAGGGACCCGCTCTGGTGGCCTCAGGAAGGGCCAGTCCCCATGCGAGTTGCAAGGGACCATCTCCGGATTCCTCTCCCGTCGATGCCGGGGCCTAAGACCTTGTGTGGAGCCGGGGCCGGAACCTGAGGATTCCTCTCCAGTGTTGACATGGATTTTGGGGTGCCTCTGAGTCTCCCCAGGAAGTCAGGCCCCGTCTCGAGTGGGGGCATGCACGTGTGCTTCCCTCCCGAGCTGCAGCAGTAGGGTCACGCTACCTGTCACGTGGATCAAGGGATCTGTGGCTTTCCCTTTAGGCTTTCCATCGAGGCTTTCCCACGAGGCTTTCCCACAGGTCTGTGCCAAGTGCCACCTTGGTGTGAGTCGATCCTCGGCGTGAAAGACGAGCCGGTGAAGGGAAAAGAGATTCCTCTGGAATGGACTGAGATATCTGGGGGACTTTTGGAATGGTGGCACGACCCTGGAGTTCCTCTCGCCGTACCTTTTGAGAGGGCCTCCTCTTGAGATGCGACGGGATCGCCGGGAATTCTTTCCCAATGAAGCAGGGAAAGGATCCCTCACCTCGAGCTACGAGGCGGAAACGGGGCTCCTCTGGATGTGGGCGGGACCCTCGTGTTTCCTCTCAACTGGAGACTGGTATGTCGGGCAACTTCTTGAGTTGCACCAAGGGTGTGAAGGACCCTTTCGACGTTCCAGAGGTGAGGTGTGATTAGCCCCGAGAAGCCTCTGCGGAAATGGGCCTCATCTCGCCTGCAGGTGAGAACCTCCTGGATATTCTCGAGTTGCGGCAGGTCTTCTCAAGTTACGACGGGGATATCAGGGACCCGCTCTGGTGGCCTCAGGAAGGGCCAGTCCCCATGCGAGTTGCTAGGGGCCATCTCGGGATATCTCTCCCGTCGATGCCGGGGCCTAAGGCCTTGTGTGGAGTCGGGGCCGGGACCTGAGCATTCCTTTCCAGTTTTGCCATGGATCTTGGGTTGCCTCTGAGTATCCCCAGGGGAGTCAGGCCTCGTCTCGACTGGGGGCATGCACGTGCGCGTCCCTCCCGAGCTGCAGCAGTAGGGTCACGCTTCCTGTCACGTGGATCAAGGGATCTGTGGCTTTCCCTCGAGGCTTTCCCTCGAGTCTTTCCCACGAGGCTTTCCCACAGGGCTGTGCCAAGTGCCAGCTTGGTGTGAGTCTATCCTCTGCGTGAAAGACGAGCCGCTGAAGGGAAAAGAGGTTCCTCTGGAATGGACTGAGACATCTGGGGGACTCTTGGAATGGTGGCACGACCCTGGAGTTCCTCTCGCCGTTCCTGTTGAGTGGGCCTCCTCTTGAGATGCGACGGGAACGCCCGGAATTCTTTCCCAACGAAGCAGGAATGGATCCCTCACCTCGATCTACGAGGAGGAAACGGGGCTCCTCTGGATGTGGGCGGGACCCTCGTGTTTCCTCTCGAGTGGAGACGGGTATGTCGGGGAACTTCTTGAGTTGCACCAAGGGTGTGAAGGACCCTTTCGACGTTCCAGAGGTGAGGTGTGATCAGCCTCGAGACGCCTCAGCGGAAATGGACCTCATCTCGCCTGGAGGGGAGAACCTCCTGGATTTTCTCGAGTTGCGGCAGCTCTCCTCGAGTTACGACGGGGACCTCAGGGACCCGCTCTGGTGGCCTCAGGAAAGGCCAGTCCCCATGCGCGTTGCTAGGGGCCATCTCGGGATTCCTCTCCCGTCCATGCCGGGGCCTAAGACCTTGTGTGGTGTCGGGGCCGGCACCTGAGGATTCCTCTCCAGTGTTGCCATGGATCTTGGGGTGCTTCTGAGTCTCCCCAGGGGAGTCAGGCCTCGTCTCGAGTGGGGGCATGCACGTTCGCTTTCCTCCCGAGCTGCAGCAGTAGTGTCACGCTTCCTGTCACGTGGATCAAGGGATCTGTGGCTTTCCCTCGAGGCTGTCCCTCGAAGATTTCCCACGAGGCTTTCCCACAGGGCTGGGCCACGTGCCACCTTGGTGTGGGTCGATCCTCGGCGTGAAAGACGAGCCGGTGAAGGGAAAAGAGGTTCCTCTGGAATGGACTGAGACATCTGGGGGACTCTTGGAATGGTGGCACGACCCTGGAGTTCCTCTCGCCGTTCCTGTTGAGAGGGCCTCCTCTTGAGATGCGATGGGAACGCCGGGAACTCTTTCCCGACGAAGCAGGGAAAGGATCCCTCATCTCGAGCTACGAGGCGGAAACGGGGCTCCGCTGGATGTGGGCGGGACCCTCGTGTTTCCTTTCGAGTGGAGACGGGTATGTCGGGGAACTTCTTGATTTCACCAAGGGTGTGAAGGACCCGTTCGAAGTTCCAGAGGTGAGGTGTGATCAGCCTCGAGACGCCTCAGCGGAAATGGACCTCATCTCGCCTGGAGGGGAGAACCTCCTGGATTTTCTCGAGTTGCGGCAGGTCTCCTCGAGTTACGACGGGGACCTCAGGGACCCGCTCTGGTGGCCTCAGGAAAGGCCAGTCCCCATGCGCGTTGCTAGGGGCCATCTCGGGATTCCTCTCCCGTCCATGCCGGGGCCTAAGTCCTTGTGTGGAGTCGGGGCCGGCACACAAGGATTCCTCTCCAGTGTTGCCATGGATCTTGGGGTGCTTCTGAGTCTCCCCAGGGGAGTCAGGCCTCGTCTCGAGTGGGGGCATGCACGTTCGCTTTCCTCCCGAGCTGCAGCAGTAGTGTCACGCTTCCTGTCACGTGGATCAAGGGATCTGTGGCTTTCCCTCGAGGCTGTCCCTCGAGGCTTTCCCACGAGGCTTTCCCACAGGGCTGTGCCACGTGCCACCTTGGTGTGATTCGATCCTCGGCGTGAAAGACGAGCCGGTGAAGGGAAAAGAGGTTCCTCTGGAATGGACTGAGACATCTGGGGGACTCTTGGAATGGTGGCACGACCCTGGAGTTCCTCTCGCCGTTCCAGTTGAGAGGGCCTCCTCTTGAGATGTGACGGGAACGCCGGGAACTCTTTCCCGACGAAGCAGGGAAAGGATCCCTCATCTCGAGCTACGAGGCGGAAACGGGGCTCCTCTGGATGTGGGTGGGACCCTCGGGTTTCCTCTCGAGTGGAGACGGGTATGTCGGGGAACTTCTTGATTTGCACCAAGGGTGTGAAGGACCCTTTCGAAGTTCCAGACGTGAGGTGTGATCAGCCTCGAGACGCCTCAGCGGAAATGGGCCTCATCTCGCCTGGAGGGGAGAACCTCCTGGATTTTCTCGAGTTGCGGCAGGTCTTCTCGAGTTACGACGGGGACCTCAGGGACCCGCTCTGGTGGCCTCAGGAAAGGCCAGTCCTCGTGCGATTTGCTAGGGGGCCTCTCGGGATTCCTCTCCCGTCCATGCCGCGGCCTCAGTCCTTGTGTGGAGTCGGGGCCGGAACCTGAGTATTCCTCTCCAGTGTTGCCATGGATCTTAGGGTGCTTCTGAGTCTCCCCAGGGGAGTCAGGCCTCGTCTCGAGTGGGGGCATGCACGTGTGCTTTCCTCCCGAGCTGCAGCAGTAGTGTCACGCTTCCTGTCACGTGGATCAAGGGATCTGTGGTTTCCCTCGAGGCTTTCGCTCGAGGCTTTCCCACGAGGCTTTCCCACAGGGCTGTGCCACGTGCCACCTTGGTGTGATTCGATCCTCGGCGTGAAAGACGAGCCGGTGAAGGGAAAAGAGGTTCCTCTGGAATGGACTGAGACATCTGGGGGACTCTTGGAATGGTGGCACGACCCTGGAGTTCCTCTCGCCGTTCCTGTTAAGAGGGCCTCCTCTTGAGATGCGACGGTAACACCGGGAACTCTTTCCCGACGAAGCAGGGAAAGGATCCCTCATCTCGAGCTGCGAGACGGAAACGGTGCTCCTCTGGATGTGGGCGGGACCCTCGTGTTTCCTCTCGAGTGGAGACGGGTATGTCGGAGAACGTCTTGAGTTTCACCAAGGGTGTGAAGGACACTTTCGAAGTTCCAGAGTTGAGGTGTGATCAGCCTCGAGACGCCTCAGCGGAAATGGGCCTCATCTCGCCTGGAGGGGAGAACCTCCTGGATTTTCTCGAGTTGCGGCAGGTCTTCTCGAGTTATGACGGGGACCTCAGGGACCCGCTCTGGTGGCCTCAGGAAAGGCCAGTCTCCGTGCGATTTGCTAGGTGGCCTCTCGGGATTCCTCTCCCGTCCATGCCGCGACCTCAGTCCTTGTGTGGAGTCGGGGCCGGAACCTGAGTATTCCTCTCCAGTGTTGCCATGGATCTTGGGGTGCTTCTGAGTCTCCCCAGGGGAGTCAGGCCTCGTCTCGAGTGGGGGCATGCACGTGTGCTTTCCTCCCGAGCTGCAGCACTAGTGTCACGCTTCCTGTCACGTGGATCAAGGGATCTGTGGTTTCCCTCGAGGCTTTCACTCGAGGCTTTCCCACGAGGCTTTCCCACAGGGCTGTGCCACGTGCCACCTTGGTGTGATTCGATCCTCGGCGTGAAAGACGAGCCGGTGAAGGGAAAAGAGGTTCCTCTGGAATGGACTGAGACATCTGGGGGACTCTTGGAATGGTGGCACGACCCTGGAGTTCCTCTCCCCATTCCAGTTGAGAGGGCCTCCTCTTGAGATGCGACGGGAACGCCGGGAACTCTTTCCCGACGAAGCAGGGGAAGGATCCCTCATCTCGAGCTACGAGGCGGAAACGGGGCTCCTCTGGATGTGGGCGGAACCCTCGTGTTTCCTCTCGAGTGGAGACGGTTATGTCGGGGAACTTCTTGATTTGCACCAAGGGTGTGAAGGACCCTTTCGAAGTTCCAGAGGTGAGGTGTGATCAGCCTCGAGACGCCTCAGCGGAAATGGGCCTCATCTCGCCTGGAGGGGAGAACCTCCTGGATTTTCTCGAGTTGCGGCAGGTCTTCTCGAGTTAAGACGGGGACCTCAGGGACCCGCTCTGGTGGCCTCAGGAAAGGCCAGTCCCCATGCGAGTTGCTAGGGGCCATCTCGGGATTCCTCTCCCGTCCATGCCGGGGCTTAAGACCTTGTGTGGAGTCGGGGCCAGAACCTGAGGATTCCTCTCCAATGTTGCCATGGATCTTGGGGTGCTTCTGAGTCTCCCCAGGGGAGTCAGGCCTCGTCTCGAGTGGGGGCATGCACGTGCGCTTTCCTCCCGAGCTGCAGCAGTAGTGTCACGCTTCCTGTCACGTGGATCAAGGGATGTGTGGTTTCCGTCGAGGCTTTCGCTCGAGGCTTTCCCACGAGGCTTTCCCACAGGGCTGTGCCACGTGCCACCTTGGTGAGAGTCGATCCTCGGCGTGAACAACGAGCCGGTGAAGGGAAAAGAGGTTCCTCTGGAATGGACTGAGACAACTGGGGGACTCTTGGAATGGTGGCACGACCCTGGAGTTCCTATCGCCGTTCCTGTTGAGAGGGCCTCCTCTTGAGATGCGACGGGAACGCCGGGAACTCTTTCCCGACGAAGCAGGGAAAGGATCCCTCATCTCGAGCTACGAAGCGGAAACGGGGCTCCTCTGGATGTGGGCGGGACCCTCGTGTTTCCTCTCGAGTGGAGACGGGTATGTCGGGGAACTTCTTGATTTGCACCAAGGGTGTGAGTGACCCTTGCAAAGTTCCAGAGGTGAGGTGTGATCAGCCTCGAGACGCCTCAGCGGAAATGGGCCTCATCTCGCCTGGAGGGGAGAACCTCCTGGATTTTCTCGAGTTGCGGCAGGTCTCCTCGAGTTACGACGGGGACCTCAGGGACCCGCTCTGGTGGCCTCAGGAAAGGCCAGTCCCCATGCGCGTTGCTAGGGGCCATCTCGGGATTCCTCTCCCGTCCATGCCGGGGCCTAAGTCCTTGTGTGGAGTCGGGGCCGGCACACGAGGATTCCTCTCCAGTGTTGCCATGGATCTTGGGGTGCTTCTGAGTCTCCCCAGGGGAGTCAGGCCTCGTCTCGAGTGGGGGCATGCACGTTCGCTTTCCTCCCGAGCTGCAGCAGTAGTGTCACGCTTCCTCTCACGTGGATCAAGGGATCTGTGGCTTTCCCTCGAGGCTGTCCCTCGAGGCTTTCCCACGAGGCTTTCCCACAGGGCTGTGACACGTGCCACCTTGGTGTGAGTCGATCCTCGGCGTGAAAGAGGAGCCGGTGAAGGGAAAAGAGGTTCCTCTGGAATGGACTGAGACATCTGGGGGACTCTTGGAATGGTGGCACGACCCTGGAGTTCCTCTCGCCGTTCCTGTTGAGAGGGCCTCCTCTTGAGATGCGACGGGAACGCCGGGAACTCTTTCCCGACGAAGCAGGGAAAGGATCCCTCATCTCGAGCTACGAGGCGGAAACGGGGCTCCGCTGGATGTGGGTGGGACCCTCGTGTTTCCTCTCGAGTGGAGACGGGTATGTCGGGGAACTTCTTGATTTGCACCAAGGGTGTGAAGGACCCGTTCGAAGTTCCAGAGGTGAGGTGTGATCAGCCTCGAGACGCCTCAGCGGAAATGGACCTCATCTCGCCTGGAGGGGAGAACCTCCTGGATTTTCTCGAGTTGCGGCAGGTCTCCTCGAGTTACGACGGGGACCTCAGGGACCCGCTCTGGTGGCCTCAGGAAAGGCCAGTCCCCGTGCGACTTATTAGGGGCCATCTCGGGATTCCTCTCCCGTCCATGCCTGGTCCTAAGACCTTGTGTGGAGTCGGGGCCGGAACCTGAGGATTCCTCTCCAGTGTTGCCATGGATCTTGGGGTGCTTCTGAGACTCCCCAGGGGAGTCAGGCCTCGTCTCGAGTGTGGGCATGCACGTGCGCTTTCCTCCCGAGCTGCAGCAGTAGTGTCACGCTTCCTGTCACGTGGATCAAGGGATCTGTGGTTTCCCTCGAGGCTTTCGCTCGAGGCTTTCCCACGAGGCATTCCCACAGGGCTGTGCCACGTGCCACCTTGGTGTGAGTCGATCCTCGGCGTGAAAGACGAGCCGGTGAAGGGAAAAGAGGTTCCTCTGGAATGGACTGAGACATCTGGGGGACTCTTGGAATGGTGGCACGACCCTGGAGTTCCTCTCGCCGTTCCTGTTGAGAGGGCCTCCTCTTGAGATGCGACGGGAACGCCGGGAACTCTTTCCCGACGAAGCAGGGAAAGGATCCCTCATCTCGAGCTACGAAGCGGAAACGGGGCTCCGCTGGATGTGGGCGGGACCCTCGTGTTTCCTCTCGAGTGGAGACGGGTATGTCGGGGAACTTCTTGATTTGCACCAAGGGTGTGAAGGACCCGTTCGAAGTTCCAGAGGTGAGGTGTGATCAGCCTCGAGACGCCTCAGCGGAAATGGACCTCATCTCGCCTGGAGGGGAGAACCTCCTGGATTTTCTCGAGTTGCGGCAGGTCTCCTCGAGTTACGACGAGAACCTCAGGGACCCGCTCTGGTGACCTCAGGAAAGGCCAGTCCCCATGCGAGTTGCTAGGGGCCATCTCGGGATACCTCTCCCGTCCATGCTGGGGCCTAAGACTTTGTGTGGAGTCGGGGCCGGCACCTGAGGATTCCTCTCCAGTGTTGCCATGGATCTTGGGGTGCTTCTGAGACTCCCCAGGGGAGTCAGGCCTCGTCTCGAGTGGGGGCATGCACGTGCGCTTTCCTCCCGAGCTGCAGCAGTAGTGTCACGCTTCCTGTCACGTGGATCAAGGGATCTGTGGCTTTCCCTCGAGGCTGTCCCTCGAGGCTTTCCCACGAGGCTTTCCCACAGGGCTGTTCCACGTGCCACCTTGGTGTGAGTCGATCCTCGGCGTGAAAGACGAGGCGGTGAAGGGAAAAGAGGATCCTCTGGAATGGACTGAGACAACTGGGGGACTCCTGGAATGGTGGCACAACCCTGGAGTTCCTCTCGCCGTTCCTGTTGAGAGGGCCTCCTCTTGAGATGCGACGGGAACGCCGGGAACTCTTTCCCGACGAAGCAGGGAAAGGATCCCTCATCTCGAGCTACGAGGCGGAAACGGGGCTCCGCTGGATGTGGGCGGGACCCTCGTGTTTCCTCTCGAGTGGAGACGGGTATGTCGGGGAACTTCTTGATTTGCACCAAGGGTGTGAAGGACCCGTTCGAAGTTCCAGAGGTGAGGTGTGATCAGCCTCGAGACGCCTCAGCGGAAATGGACCTCATCTCGCCTGGAGGGGAGAACCTCCTGGATTTTCTCGAGTTGCGGCAGGTCTCCTCGAGTTACGACGGGGACCTCAGGGACCCGCTCTGGTGGCCTCAGGAAAGGCCAGTCCCCATGCGAGTTGCTAGGGGCCATCTGGGGATTCCTCTCCCGTCCATGCCGGGGCCTAAGACCTTGTGTGGAGTCGGGGCCGGAACCTGAGGATTCCTCTCCAGTGTTGCCATGGATCTTGGGGTGCTTCTGAGTCTCCCCATGGGAGTCAGGCCTCGTCTGGAGTGTGGGCATGCACGTGTGCTTTTCTCCCGAGCTGCAGCAGTAGTGTCACGCTTCCTGTCACGTGGATCAAGGGATCTGTGGCTTTCCCTCGAGGCTTTCCCCCGAGGCTTTCCCACAGGGCTGTGCCACGTGCCACCTTGGTGTGAGTCGATCCTCGGCGTGAAATACGAGCCGGTGAAGGGAAAAGAGGTTCCTCTGGAATGGACTGAGACATCTAGGGGACTCTTGGAATGGTGGCACGACCCTGGAGTTCCTCTCGCCTTTCCAGTTGAGAGGGCCTCCTCTTGAGATGCGACGGGAACGCCGGGAACTCTTTCCCGACGAAGCAGGGAAAGGATCCCTCATCTCGAGCTGCGAGACGGAAACGGTGCTCCTCTGGATGTGGGCGGGACCCTCGTGTTTCCTCTCGAGTGGAGACGGGTATGTCGGAAAACGTCTTGAGTTTCACCAAGGGTGTGAAGGACCCTTTCGAAGTTCCAGAGTTGAGGTGTGATCAGCCTCGAGACGCCTCAGCGGAAATGGGCCTCATCTCGCCTGGAGGGGAGAACCTCCTGGATTTTCTCGAGTTGCGGCAGGTCTTCTCGAGTTATGACGGGGACCTCAGGGACCCGCTCTGGTGGCCTCAGGAAAGGCCAGTCTCCGTGCGATTTGCTAGGTGGCCTCTCGGGATTCCTCTCCCGTCCATGCCGCGACCTCAGTCCTTGTGTGGAGTCGGGGCCGGAACCTGAGTATTCCTCTCCAGTGTTGCCATGGATCTTGGGGTGCTTCTGAGTCTCCCCAGGGGAGTCAGGCCTCGTCTCGAGTGGGGGCATGCACGTGTGCTTTCCTCCCGAGCTGCAGCAGTAGTGTCACGCTTCCTGTCACGTGGATCAAGGGATCTGTGGTTTCCCTCGAGGCTTTCACTCGAGGCTTTCCCACGAGGCTTTCCCACAGGGCTGTGCCACGTGCCACCTTGGTGTGATTCGATCCTCGGCGTGAAAGACGAGCCGGTGAAGGGAAAAGAGGTTCCTCTGGAATGGACTGAGACATCTGGGGGACTCTTGGAATGGTGGCACGACCCTGGAGTTCCTCTCGCCGTTCCTGTTGAGAGGGCCTCCTCTTGAGATGCGACGGGAACGCGGGGAACTCTTTCCCGACGAAGCAGGGAAAGGATCCCTCATCTCGAGCTACGAGCGGAAACGGGGCTCCGCTGGATGTGGGCGGGACCCTCGTGTTTCCTCTCGAGTGGAGACGGGTATGTCGGGGAACTTCTTGATTTGCACCAAGGGTGTGAAGGACCCGTTCGAAGTTCCAGAGGTGAGGTGTGATCAGCCTCGAGACGCCTCAGCGGAAATGGACCTCATCTCGCCTGGAGGGGAGAACCTCCTGGATTTTCTCGAGTTGCGGCAGGTCTCCTCGAGTTACGACGGGGACCTCAGGGACCCGCTCTGGTGGCCTCAGGAAAGGCCAGTCCCCATGCGAGTTGCTAGGTGCCATCTCGGGATTCCTCTCCCGTCCATGCCGGGGCCTAAGACCTTGTGTGGAGTCGGGGCCGGAACCTGAGGATTCCTCTCCAGTGTTGCCATGGATCTTGGGGTGCTTCTGAGTCTCCCCAGGGGAGTCAGGCCTCGTCTGGAATGTGGGCATGCACGTGTGCTTTTCTCCCGAGCTGCAGCAGTAGTGTCACGCTTCCTGTCACGTGGATCAAGGGATCTGTGGCTTTCCCTCGAGGCTGTCCCTCGAGGCTTTCCCACGAGGCTTTCCCACAGGGCAGTGCCACGTGCCACCTTGGTGTGAGTCGATCCTCGGCGTGAAAGACGAGCCGGTGAAGGGAAAAGAGGTTCCTCTGGAATGGACTGAGACATCTGGGGGGCTCTTGGAATGGTGGAACGACCCTGGAGTTCCTCTCGCCATTCCTCTTGAGAGGGCCTCCTCTTGAGATGCGACGGGAACGCCGGGAACTCTTTCCCGATGAAGCAGGGAAAGGATCCCTCATCTCGAGCTACGAGGCGGAAACGGGGCTCCTCTGGATGTGGGCGGGACCTTCTTGTTTCCTCTCGAGTGGAGACGGGTATGTCGGGGAACTTCTTGATTTGCACCAAGGGTGTGAAGGACCCTTTCGAAGTTCCAGAGGTGAGGTGTGATCAGCCTCGAGACGCCTCATCGGAAATGGGCCTCATCTCGCCTGGAGGGGAGAACCTCCTGGATTTTCTCGAGTTGCGGCAGGTCTTCTCGAGTTACGACGGGGACCTCAGGGACCCGCTCTGGTGGCCTCAGGAAAGGCCAGTCCCCATGCGAGTTGCTAGGGGCCATCTCGGGATTCCTCTCCCGTCCATGCCGGGGCCTAAGACCTTGTGTAGAGTCGGGGCCGAAACCTGAGGATTCCTCTCCAGTGTTGCCATGGATCTTGCGGTGCTTCTGAGTCTCCCCAGGGGAGTCAGGGCTCGTCTCGAGTGGGGGAATGCACGTGCGCTTTGTTCCCGAGCTGCAGCAGTAGTGTCACGCTTCCTGTCACGTGGATCAAGGGATCTGTGGTTTCCCTCGAGGCTTTCGCTCGAGGATTTCCCACGAGGCTTTCCCACAGGGCTGTGCCACGTGCCACCTTGGTGTAAGTGGATCCTCGGCGTGAAAGACGAGCCGGTGAACGGAAAAGAGGTTCCTCTGGAATGGATTGAGACATCTGGGGGACTCTTGGAATGGTGGCACGACCCTGGAGTTCCTCTCGCCGTTCCTGTTGAGAGGGCCGCCTCTTGAGATGCGACGGGAACGCCGGGAACTCTTTCCCGACGAAGCAGGGAAAGGATCCCTCATCTCGAGCTACGAGGCGGAAACGGGGCTCCTCTGGATGTGGGCGGGACCCTCGTGTTTCCTCTCGAGTGGAGACGGCTATGTCGGGGAACTTCTTGATTTGCACCAAGGGTGTGAAGGACCCTTGCGACGTTCCAGAGGTGAGGTGTGATCAGCCTCGAGACGCCTCAGCGGAAATGGGCATCATCTCGCCTGGAGGGGAGAACCTCCTGGATTTTCTCGAGTTGCGGCAGGTCTTCTCGTGTTACGACGGGGACCTCAGGGACCCGCTCTGGTGGCCTCAGGAAATGACAGTCCCCGTGCGATTTGCTAGGGGGCCTCTCGGGATTCCTCTCCCGTCCATGCCGCGGCCTCAGTCCTTGTGTGGAGTCGGGGCCGGAACCTGAGGATTCCTCTCCAGTGTTGCCATGGATCTTGGGGAGCTTCTGAGTCTCCACAGGGGATTTAGGCTTCGTCTCGAGTGGGGGCATGCACGTGCGCTTTGCTCCCGAGCTGCAGCAGTAGTGTCACGCTTCCTGTCACGTGGATCAAGGGATCTGTGGCTTTCCCTCGAGGCTGTCCCTCGAGGCTTTCCCACGAGGCTTTCCCACAGGGCTGTGCCACGTGCCACCTTGGTGTGAGTCGATCCTCGGCTTGAAAGACGAGCCGGTGAAGGGAAAAGAGGTTCCTCTGGAATGGACTAAGACATCTGGGGGACTCTTGGAATGGTGGCACAACCCTGGAGTTCCTCTCGCCGTTCCTGTTGAGAGGGCCTCCTCTTGAGATGCGACGGGAATGCCGGGAACTCTTTCTCGACGAAGCAGGGAAAGGATCCCTCATCTCGAGCTACGAGGCGGAAACGGGGCTCCTCTGGATGTGGGCGGCACCCTCGTGTTTCCTCTCGAGTGGAGATGGGTATGTCGGGGAACTTCTTGATTTGCACCAAGGGTGTGAAGGACCCTTTCGAAGTTCCAGAGGTGAGGTGTGATCAGCCTCGAGACGTTTCAGCGGAAATGCGCCTCATCTCGCCTGGAGGGGAAAACAATCTGGATTTTCTCGAGTTGCGGCAGGTCTTCTCGACTTATGACGGGGACCTTAGGGACCCGCTCTGGTGGCCTCAGTAAAGGCCAGTCCCCATGCGAGTTGCTAGGGGCCATCTCGGGATTCCTCTCCCGTCCATTCCGGGGCCTAAGACCTTGTGTGGAGTCGGGGCCGAAACCTGAGGTTTCCTCTCCAGTGTTGCCATGGATCCTGGGGTGCTTCTGAGTCTCCCCAGGGGAGTCAGGGCTCGTCTCGAGTTGGGGCATGCACGTACGCTTTCCTCCCGAGCTGCAGCAGTAGTGTCACGCTTCCTGTCACGTGGATCAAGGGATCTGTGGTTTCCCTCGAGGCTTTCGCTCGAGGATTTCCCACGAGGCTTTCCCACAGGGCTGTGCCACGTGCCACCTTAGTGTAAGTGGATCCTCGGCGTGAAAGACGAGCCGGTGAACGGAAAAGAGGTTCCTCTGGAATGGATTGAGACATCTGGGGGACTCTTGGAATGGTGGCACGACCCTGGAGTTCCTCTCGCCGTTCCTGTTGAGAGGGCCGCCTCTTGAGATGCGACGGGAACGCCGGGAACTCTTTCCCGACGAAGCAGGGAAAGGATCCCTCATCTCGAGCTACGAGGCGGAAACGGGGCTCCTCTGGATGTGGGCGGGACCCTCGTGTTTCCTCTCGAGTGGAGACGGCTATGTCGGGGAACTTCTTGATTTGCACCAAGGGTGTGAAGGCCCCTTGCGACGTTCCAGAGGTGAGGTGTGATCAGCCTCGAGACGCCTCAGCGGAAATGGGCCTCATCTCGCCTGGAGGGGAGAACCTCCTGGATTTTCTCGAGTTGCGGCAGGTCTTCTCGTGTTACGACGGGGACCTCAGGGACCCGCTCTGGTGGCCTCAGGAAATGACAGTCCCCGTGCGATTTGCTAGGGGTCCTCTCGGGATTCCTCTCCCGTCCATGCCGCAGCCTCAGTCCTTGTGTGGAGTCGGGGCCGGAACCTGAGGATTCCTCTCCAGTGTTGCCATGGATCTTGGGGAGCTTCTGAGTCTCCACAGGGGATTCAGGCCTCGTCTCGAGTGGGGGCATGCACGTGCGCTTTTCTCCCGAGCTGCAGCAGTAGTGTCACGCTTCCTGTCACGTGGATCAAGGGATCTGTGGCTTTCCCTCGAGGCTGTCCCTCGAGGCTTTCCCACGAGGCTTTCCCACAGGGCAGTGCCACGTGCCACCTTGGTGTGAGTCGATCCTCGGCGTGAAAGACGAGCCGGTGAAGGGAAAAGAGGTTCCTCTGGAATGGACTGAGACATCTGGGGGGCTCTTGGAATGGTGGAACGACCCTGGAGTTCCTCTCGCCATTCCTCTTGAGAGGGCCTCCTCTTGAGATGCGACGGGAACGCCGGGAACTCTTTCCCGATGAAGCAGGGAAAGGATCCCTCATCTCGAGCTACGAGGCGGAAACGGGGCTCCTCTGGATGTGGGCGGGACCTTCTTGTGTCCTCTCGAGTGGAGACGGGTATGTCGGGGAACTTCTTGATTTGCACCAAGGGTGTGAAGGACCCTTTCGAAGTTCCAGAGGTGAGGTGTGATCAGCCTCGAGACGCCTCATCGGAAATGGGCCTCATCTCGCCTGGAGGGGAGAACCTCCTGGATTTTCTCGAGTTGCGGCAGGTCTTCTCGAGTTACGACGGGGACCTCAGGGACCCGCTCTGGTGGCCTCAGGAAAGGCCAGTCCCCATGCGAGTTGCTAGGGGCCATCTCGGGATTCCTCTCCCGTCCATGCCGGGGCCTAAGACCTTGTGTAGAGTCGGGGCCGAAACCTGAGGATTCCTCTCCAGTGTTGCCATGGATCTTGCGGTGCTTCTGAGTCTCCCCAGGGGAGTCAGGGCTCGTCTCGAGTGGGGGAATGCACGTGCGCTTTGTTCCCGAGCTGCAGCAGTAGTGTCACGCTTCCTGTCACGTGGATCAAGGGATCTGTGGTTTCCCTCGAGGCTTTCGCTCGAGGATTTCCCACGAGG
The DNA here is from genome assembly GCF_023091745.1 of Budorcas taxicolor. Lineage (NCBI taxonomy): Eukaryota > Metazoa > Chordata > Mammalia > Artiodactyla > Bovidae > Budorcas > Budorcas taxicolor. The sequence goes on from NW_026292018.1 coordinate 74,960, forward strand.
CTTTCCCACAGGGCTGTGCCACGTGCCACCTTGGTGTAAGTGGATCCTCGGCGTGAAAGACGAGCCGGTGAACGGAAAAGAGGTTCCTCTGGAATGGATTGAGACATCTGGGGGACTCTTGGAATGGTGGCACGACCCTGGAGTTCCTCTCGCCGTTCCTGTTGAGAGGGCCGCCTCTTGAGATGCGACGGGAACGCCGGGAACTCTTTCCCGACGAAGCAGGGAAAGGATCCCTCATCTCGAGCTACGAGGCGGAAACGGGGCTCCTCTGGATGTGGGCGGGACCCTCGTGTTTCCTCTCGAGTGGAGACGGCTATGTCGGGGAACTTCTTGATTTGCACCAAGGGTGTGAAGGACCCTTGCGACGTTCCAGAGGTGAGGTGTGATCAGCCTCGAGACGCCTCAGCGGAAATGGGCATCATCTCGCCTGGAGGGGAGAACCTCCTGGATTTTCTCGAGTTGCGGCAGGTCTTCTCGTGTTACGACGGGGACCTCAGGGACCCGCTCTGGTGGCCTCAGGAAATGACAGTCCCCGTGCGATTTGCTAGGGGGCCTCTCGGGATTCCTCTCCCGTCCATGCCGCGGCCTCAGTCCTTGTGTGGAGTCGGGGCCGGAACCTGAGGATTCCTCTCCAGTGTTGCCATGGATCTTGGGGAGCTTCTGAGTCTCCACAGGGGATTTAGGCTTCGTCTCGAGTGGGGGCATGCACGTGCGCTTTGCTCCCGAGCTGCAGCAGTAGTGTCACGCTTCCTGTCACGTGGATCAAGGGATCTGTGGCTTTCCCTCGAGGCTGTCCCTCGAGGCTTTCCCACGAGGCTTTCCCACAGGGCTGTGCCACGTGCCACCTTGGTGTGAGTCGATCCTCGGCTTGAAAGACGAGCCGGTGAAGGGAAAAGAGGTTCCTCTGGAATGGACTAAGACATCTGGGGGACTCTTGGAATGGTGGCACAACCCTGGAGTTCCTCTCGCCGTTCCTGTTGAGAGGGCCTCCTCTTGAGATGCGACGGGAATGCCGGGAACTCTTTCTCGACGAAGCAGGGAAAGGATCCCTCATCTCGAGCTACGAGGCGGAAACGGGGCTCCTCTGGATGTGGGCGGCACCCTCGTGTTTCCTCTCGAGTGGAGATGGGTATGTCGGGGAACTTCTTGATTTGCACCAAGGGTGTGAAGGACCCTTTCGAAGTTCCAGAGGTGAGGTGTGATCAGCCTCGAGACGTTTCAGCGGAAATGCGCCTCATCTCGCCTGGAGGGGAAAACAATCTGGATTTTCTCGAGTTGCGGCAGGTCTTCTCGACTTATGACGGGGACCTTAGGGACCCGCTCTGGTGGCCTCAGTAAAGGCCAGTCCCCATGCGAGTTGCTAGGGGCCATCTCGGGATTCCTCTCCCGTCCATTCCGGGGCCTAAGACCTTGTGTGGAGTCGGGGCCGAAACCTGAGGTTTCCTCTCCAGTGTTGCCATGGATCCTGGGGTGCTTCTGAGTCTCCCCAGGGGAGTCAGGGCTCGTCTCGAGTTGGGGCATGCACGTACGCTTTCCTCCCGAGCTGCAGCAGTAGTGTCACGCTTCCTGTCACGTGGATCAAGGGATCTGTGGTTTCCCTCGAGGCTTTCGCTCGAGGATTTCCCACGAGGCTTTCCCACAGGGCTGTGCCACGTGCCACCTTAGTGTAAGTGGATCCTCGGCGTGAAAGACGAGCCGGTGAACGGAAAAGAGGTTCCTCTGGAATGGATTGAGACATCTGGGGGACTCTTGGAATGGTGGCACGACCCTGGAGTTCCTCTCGCCGTTCCTGTTGAGAGGGCCGCCTCTTGAGATGCGACGGGAACGCCGGGAACTCTTTCCCGACGAAGCAGGGAAAGGATCCCTCATCTCGAGCTACGAGGCGGAAACGGGGCTCCTCTGGATGTGGGCGGGACCCTCGTGTTTCCTCTCGAGTGGAGACGGCTATGTCGGGGAACTTCTTGATTTGCACCAAGGGTGTGAAGGACCCTTGCGACGTTCCAGAGGTGAGGTGTGATCAGCCTCGAGACGCCTCAGCGGAAATGGGCCTCATCTCGCCTGGAGGGGAGAACCTCCTGGATTTTCTCGAGTTGCGGCAGGTCTTCTCGTGTTACGACGGGGACCTCAGGGACCCGCTCTGGTGGCCTCAGGAAATGACAGTCCCCGTGCGATTTGCTAGGGGTCCTCTCGGGATTCCTCTCCCGTCCATGCCGCGGCCTCAGTCCTTGTGTGGAGTCGGGGCCGGAACCTGAGGATTCCTCTCCAGTGTTGCCATGGATCTTGGGGAGCTTCTGAGTCTCCACAGGGGATTCAGGCCTCGTCTCGAGTGGGGGCATGCACGTGCGCTTTTCTCCCGAGCTGCAGCAGTAGTGTCACGCTTCCTGTCACGTGGATCAAGGGATCTGTGGCTTTCCCTCGAGGCTGTCCCTCGAGGCTTTCCCACGAGGCTTTCCCACAGGGCAGTGCCACGTGCCACCTTGGTGTGAGTCGATCCTCGGCGTGAAAGACGAGCCGGTGAAGGGAAAAGAGGTTCCTCTGGAATGGACTGAGACATCTGGGGGGCTCTTGGAATGGTGGAACGACCCTGGAGTTCCTCTCGCCATTCCTCTTGAGAGGGCCTCCTCTTGAGATGCGACGGGAACGCCGGGAACTCTTTCCCGATGAAGCAGGGAAAGGATCCCTCATCTCGAGCTACGAGGCGGAAACGGGGCTCCTCTGGATGTGGGCGGGACCTTCTTGTTTCCTCTCGAGTGGAGACGGGTATGTCGGGGAACTTCTTGATTTGCACCAAGGGTGTGAAGGACCCTTTCGAAGTTCCAGAGGTGAGGTGTGATCAGCCTCGAGACGCCTCATCGGAAATGGGCCTCATCTCGCCTGGAGGGGAGAACCTCCTGGATTTTCTCGAGTTGCGGCAGGTCTTCTCGAGTTACGACGGGGACCTCAGGGACCCGCTCTGGTGGCCTCAGGAAAGGCCAGTCCCCATGCGAGTTGCTAGGGGCCATCTCGGGATTCCTCTCCCGTCCATGCCGGGGCCTAAGACCTTGTGTAGAGTCGGGGCCGAAACCTGAGGATTCCTCTCCAGTGTTGCCATGGATCTTGCGGTGCTTCTGAGTCTCCCCAGGGGAGTCAGGGCTCGTCTGGAGTGGGGGAATGCACGTGCGCTTTGTTCCCGAGCTGCAGCAGTAGTGTCACGCTTCCTGTCACGTGGATCAAGGGATCTGTGGTTTCCCTCGAGGCTTTCGCTCGAGGATTTCCCACGAGGCTTTGCCACAGGGCTGTGCCACGTGCCACCTTGGTGTAAGTGGATCCTCGGCGTGAAAGACGAGCCGGTGAACGGAAAAGAGGTTCCTCTGGAATGGATTGAGACATCTGGGGGACTCTTGGAATGGTGGCACGACCCTGGAGTTCCTCTCGCCGTTCCTGTTGAGAGAGCCGCCTCTTGAGATGCGACGGGAACGCCGGGAACTCTTTCCCGACGAAGCAGGGAAAGGATCCCTCATCTCGAGCTACGAGGCGGAAACGGGGCTCCTCTGGATGTGGGCGGGACCCTCGTGTTTCCTCTCGAGTGGAGACGGCTATGTCGGGGAACTTCTTGATTTGCACCAAGGGTGTGAAGGACCCTTGCGACGTTCCAGAGGTGAGGTGTGATCAGCCTCGAGACGCCTCAGCGGAAATGGGCCTCATCTCGCCTGGAGGGGAGAACCTCCTGGATTTTCTCGAGTTGCGGCAGGTCTTCTCGTGTTACGACGGGGACCTCAGGGACCCGCTCTGGTGGCCTCAGGAAATGACAGTCCCCGTGCGATTTGCTAGGGGGCCTCTCGGGATTCCTCTCCCGTCCATGCCGCGGCCTCAGTCCTTGTGTGGAGTCGGGGCCGGAACCTGAGGATTCCTCTCCAGTGTTGCCATGGATCTTGGGGAGCTTCTGAGTCTCCACAGGGGATTCAGGCCTCGTCTCTGGTGGGGGCATGCACGTGCGCTTTCCTCCCGAGCTGCAGCAGTAGTGTCACGCTTCCTGTCACGTGGATCAAGGGATCTGTGGCTTTCCCTCGAGGCTGTCCCTCGAGGCTTTCCCACGAGGCTTTCCCACAGGGCTGTGCCACGTGCCACCTTGGTGTGAGTCGATCCTCGGCGTGAAAGACGAGCCGGTGAAGGGAAAAGAGGTTCCTCTGGAATGGACTGAGACATCTGGGGGGCTCTTGGAATGGTGGAACGACCCTGGAGTTCCTCTCGCCATTCCTGTTGAGAGGGCCTCCTCTTGAGATGCGACGGGAACGCCGGGAACTCTTTCCCGACGAAGCAGGGAAAGGATCCCTCATCTCGAGCTACCAGGCGGAAACTGGGCTCCTGTGGATGTGGGCGGGACCATCGTGTTTCCTCTCGAGTGGAGACGTGTATGTCGGGGAAATTCTTGATTTGCGCCAAGGGTGTCAAGGACCCTTGCGAAGTTCCAGAGGTGAGGTGTGATCAGCCTCGAGACGCCTTAGCGGAAATGGGCCTCATCTCGCCTGGAGGGGAGAGCCTCCTGGATTTTCTCGAGTTGCGGCTGGTCTTCTCGAGTTACGACGGGGACCACAGGGACCCGCTCTGGTGGCCTCAGGAAAGGCCAGTCCCCATGCGAGTTGCTAGGGGCCATCTCGGGATTCCTGTCCAGTCCATGCCGGGGCCTAAGTCCTTGTGTGGAGTCGGGGCCGGAACCTGAGGATTCCTCTTCAGTGTTGCCATGGATCTTGGGGTGCTTCTGAGTCTCCCCAGGGTTTCAGGCCTCGTCTCGAGTGGGGGCATGCACGTGCGCTTTCCTCCCGAGCTGCAGCAGTAGTGTCACGCTTCCTGTCACGTGGATCAAGGGATCTGTGGTTTCCCTCGAGGCTTTCGCTCGAGGATTTCCCACGAGGCTTTCCCACATGGCTGTGCCACGTGCCACCTTGGTGTGAGTGGATCCTCGGCGTGAAATACGAGCCGGTGAAGGGAAAAGAGGTTCCTCTGGAATGGACTGAGACATCTGGGGGACTCTTGGAATGGTGGCACGACCCTGGAGTTCCTCTCGCCGTTCCTGTTGAGAGGGCCTCCTCTTGAGATGCGACGGGAATGCCGGGAACTCTTTCCCGACGAAGCAGGGAAAGGATCCCTCATCTCGAGCTGCGAGACGGAAACGGGGCTCCTCTGGATGAGGGCGGGACCCTCGTGTTTCCTCTCGAGTGGAGACGGGTATGTCGGAGAACGTCTTGAGTTTCACCAAGGGTGTGAAGGACCCTTTCGAAGTTCCAGAGGTGAGGTGTGATCAGCCTCGAGACGCCTCAGCAGAAATGGGCCTCATCTCGCCTGGAGGAGAGAACCTCCTGGATTTTCTCGAGTTGCGGCAGGTCTTCTCGAGTTACGACGGGGACCTCAGGGACCCGCTCTGGTGGCCTCAGGAAAGGCCAGTCCCCGTGCGATTTGCTAGGGGGCCTCTCGGGATTCCTCTCCCGTCCATGCCGCGGCCTCAGTCCTTGTGTGGACTCGGGGCCGGAACCTGAGTATTCCTCTCCAGTGTTGCCATGGATCTTGGGGTGCTTCTGAGTCTCCCCAGGGGAGTCAGGCCTCGTCTCGAGTGGGGGCATGCACGTGTGCTTTCCTCCCGAGCTGCAGCAGTAGTGTCACGCTTCCTGTCACGTGGATCAAGGGATCTGTGGTTTCCCTCGAGGCTTTCGCTCGAGGCTTTCCACGAGGCTTTTCCACAGGGCTGTGCCACGTGCCACCTTGGTGTGAGTCGATCCTCGGAGTGAAAGACGAGCCGGTGAAGGGAAAAGAGGTTCCTCTGGAATGGACTGAGAAATCTGGGGGACTCTTGGAATGGTGGCACGACCCTGGAGTTCCTCTCGTCGTTCCTGTTGAGAGGGCCTCCTCTTGAGATGCGACGGGAAAGCCGGGAACTCTTTCCCGACGAAGCAGGGAAAGGATCCCTCATCTCGAGCTACCAGGCGGAAACGGGGCTCCTCTGGATGTGGGCGGGACCCTCGTGATTCCTCTCGAGTGGAGACGGCTAGGTCGGGCAACTTCTTGATTTGCACCAAGGGTGTGAAGGACCCTTTCGAAGTTCCAGAGGTGAGGTGTGATCAGCCTTGAGACGCCTCAGCGGAAATGGGCCTCATCTCGCCTGGAGGGGAGAACCTCCTCGATTTTCTCGAGTTGCGGCAGGTCTTCTCGAGTTACGACGGGGACCACAGGGACCCGCTCTGGTGGCCTCAGGAAAGACCAGTCCCCATGCGAGTTGCTAGGGGCCATCTCGGGATTCCTTTCCCGTCCATGCCGGGGCCTAAGACCTTGTGTGGAGTCGGGGCCGGAACCTGAGGATTCCTCTCCAGTGTTGCCATGGATCTTGGGGTGCTTCTGAGTCTCCCCAGGGGAGTCAGGCCTCGTCTCGAGTGGGGGCATGCACGTGCGCTTTCCTCCCGAGCTGCAGCAGTAGTTTCACGCTTCCTGTCATGTGGATCAAGGGATCTGTGGTTTCCCTCGAGGCTTTCGCTCGAGGCTTTCCCACGAGGCTTTCCCACAGGGCTGTGCCACGTGCCACCTTGGTGTGAGTCGATCCTCGGCGTGAAAGACGAGCCGGTGAAGGGAAAAGAGGTTCCTCTGGAATGGACTGAGACATCTGGGGGACTCTTGGAATGGTGGCACGACCCTGGAGTTCCTCTCGCCGTTCCTGTTGAGAGGGCCTCCTCTTGAGATGCGACCCGAACGCCGGGAACTCTTTCTGGACGAAGCAGGGAAAGGATCCCTCATCTCGAGCTACGAGGCAGAAACGGGGCTCCTCTGGATGTGGGCGGGACCCTCGTGTTTCCTCTCGAGTGGAGACGGGTATATCTGGGAACTTCTTGATTTGCACCAAGGGTGTGAAGGACCCTTTCGAAGTTCCAGAGGGGAGGTGTGATCAGCCTCGAGACGCCTCAGCGGAAATGGGCCTCATCTCGCCTGGAAGGGAGAACCTCCTGGATTTTCTCCAGTTGCGGCAGGTCTTCTCGAGTTACGACGGGGACCTCAGGGACCCGCTCTGGTGGCCTCAGGAAAGGCCAGTCCCCATGCGAGTTGCTAGGGGCCATCTCGGGATTCCTCTCCAGTCGCTGCCAGGGCCTAAGACCTTGTGTGGAGTCGGGGCCAGAACCTGAGGATTCCTCTCCAGTGTTGCCATGGATCTTGGGGTGCTTCTGAGTCTCCCCAGGTGAGTCAGGCCTCGTCTCGAGTGGGGGCATGCACGTGCTCTTTTCTCCCGAGCTGCAGCAGTAGTGTCACGCTTCCTGTCACGTGGATCAAGGGATCTGTGGCTTTCCCTCGAGGCTGTCCCTCGAGGCTTTCCCACGAGGCTTTCCCACAGGGCAGTGCCACGTGCCACCTTGGTGTGAGTCGATCCTCGGCGTGAAAGACGAGCCGGTGAAGGGAAAAGAGGTTCCTCTGGAATGGACTGAGACATCTGGGGGGCTCTTGGAATGGTGGAACGACCCTGGAGTTCCTCTCGCCATTCCTCTTGAGAGGGCCTCCTCTTGAGATGCGACGGGAACGCCGGGAACTCTTTCCCGATGAAGCAGGGAAAGGATCCCTCATCTCGAGCTACGAGGCGGAAACGGGGCTCCTCTGGATGTGGGCGGGACCTTCTTGATTCCTCTCGAGTGGAGACGGGTATGTCGGGGAACTTCTTGATTTGCACCAAGGGTGTGAAGGACCCTTTCGAAGTTCCAGAGGTGAGGTGTGATCAGCCTCGAGACGCCTCATCGGAAATGGGCCTCATCTCGCCTGGAGGGGAGAACCTCCTGGATTTTCTCGAGTTGCGGCAGGTCTTCTCGAGTTACGACGGGGACCTCAGGGACCCGCTCTGGTGGCCTCAGGAAAGGCCAGTCCCCATGCGAGTTGCTAGGGGCCATCTCGGGATTCCTCTCCCGTCCATGCCGGGGCCTAAGACCTTGTGTAGAGTCGGGGCCGAAACCTGAGGATTCCTCTCCAGTGTTGCCATGGATCTTGCGGTGCTTCTGAGTCTCCCCAGGGGAGTCAGGGCTCGTCTGGAGTGGGGGAATGCACGTGCGCTTTGTTCCCGAGCTGCAGCAGTAGTGTCACGCTTCCTGTCACGTGGATCAAGGGATCTGTGGTTTCCCTCGAGGCTTTCGCTCGAGGATTTCCCACGAGGCTTTCCCACAGGGCTGTGCCACGTGCCACCTTGGTGTAAGTGGATCCTCGGCGTGAAAGACGAGCCGGTGAACGGAAAAGAGGTTCCTCTGGAATGGATTGAGACATCTGGGGGACTCTTGGAATGGTGGCACGACCCTGGAGTTCCTCTCGCCGTTCCTGTTGAGAGAGCCGCCTCTTGAGATGCGACGGGAACGCCGGGAACTCTTTCCCGACGAAGCAGGGAAAGGATCCCTCATCTCGAGCTACGAGGCGGAAACGGGGCTCCTCTGGATGTGGGCGGGACCCTCGTGTTTCCTCTCGAGTGGAGACGGCTATGTCGGGGAACTTCTTGATTTGCACCAAGGGTGTGAAGGACCCTTGCGACGTTCCAGAGGTGAGGTGTGATCAGCCTCGAGACGCCTCAGCGGAAATGGGCCTCATCTCGCCTGGAGGGGAGAACCTCCTGGATTTTCTCGAGTTGCGGCAGGTCTTCTCGTGTTACGACGGGGACCTCAGGGACCCGCTCTGGTGGCCTCAGGAAATGACAGTCCCCGTGCGATTTGCTAGGGGGCCTCTCGGGATTCCTCTCCCGTCCATGCCGCGGCCTCAGTCCTTGTGTGGAGTCGGGGCCGGAACCTGAGGATTCCTCTCCAGTGTTGCCATGGATCTTGGGGAGCTTCTGAGTCTCCACAGGGGATTCAGGCCTCGTCTCTAGTGGGGGCATGCACGTGCGCTTTCCTCCCGAGCTGCAGCAGTAGTGTCACGCTTCCTGTCACGTGGATCAAGGGATCTGTGGCTTTCCCTCGAGGCTGTCCCTCGAGGCTTTCCCACGAGGCTTTCCCACAGGGCTGTGCCACGTGCCACCTTGGTGTGAGTCGATCCTCGGCGTGAAAGACGAGCCGGTGAAGGGAAAAGAGGTTCCTCTGGAATGGACTGAGACATCTGGGGGGCTCTTGGAATGGTGGAACGACCCTGGAGTTCCTCTCGCCATTCCTGTTGAGAGGGCCTCCTCTTGAGATGCGACGGGAACGCCGGGAACTCTTTCCCGACGAAGCAGGGAAAGGATCCCTCATCTCGAGCTACCAGGCGGAAACTGGGCTCCTGTGGATGTGGGCGGGACCATCGTGTTTCCTCTCGAGTGGAGACGTGTATGTCGGGGAAATTCTTGATTTGCGCCAAGGGTGTCAAGGACCCTTGCGAAGTTCCAGAGGTGAGGTGTGATCAGCCTCGAGACGCCTTAGCGGAAATGGGCCTCATCTCGCCTGGAGGGGAGAGCCTCCTGGATTTTCTCGAGTTGCGGCTGGTCTTCTCGAGTTACGACGGGGACCACAGGGACCCGCTCTGGTGGCCTCAGGAAAGGCCAGTCCCCATGCGAGTTGCTAGGGGCCATCTCGGGATTCCTGTCCAGTCCATGCCGGGGCCTAAGTCCTTGTGTGGAGTCGGGGCCGGAACCTGAGGATTCCTCTTCAGTGTTGCCATGGATCTTGGGGTGCTTCTGAGTCTCCCCAGGGTTTCAGGCCTCGTCTCGAGTGGGGGCATGCACGTGCGCTTTCCTCCCGAGCTGCAGCAGTAGTGTCACGCTTCCTGTCACGTGGATCAAGGGATCTGTGGTTTCCCTCGAGGCTTTCGCTCGAGGATTTCCCACGAGGCTTTCCCACATGGCTGTGCCACGTGCCACCTTGGTGTGAGTGGATCCTCGGCGTGAAATACGAGCCGGTGAAGGGAAAAGAGGTTCCTCTGGAATGGACTGAGACATCTGGGGGACTCTTGGAATGGTGGCACGACCCTGGAGTTCCTCTCGCCGTTCCTGTTGAGAGGGCCTCCTCTTGAGATGCGACGGGAATGCCGGGAACTCTTTCCCGACGAAGCAGGGAAAGGATCCCTCATCTCGAGCTGCGAGACGGAAACGGGGCTCCTCTGGATGAGGGCGGGACCCTCGTGTTTCCTCTCGAGTGGAGACGGGTATGTCGGAGAACGTCTTGAGTTTCACCAAGGGTGTGAAGGACCCTTTCGAAGTTCCAGAGGTGAGGTGTGATCAGCCTCGAGACGCCTCAGCAGAAATGGGCCTCATCTCGCCTGGAGGAGAGAACCTCCTGGATTTTCTCGAGTTGCGGCAGGTCTTCTCGAGTTACGACGGGGACCTCAGGGACCCGCTCTGGTGGCCTCAGGAAAGGCCAGTCCCCGTGCGATTTGCTAGGGGGCCTCTCGGGATTCCTCTCCCGTCCATGCCGCGGCCTCAGTCCTTGTGTGGACTCGGGGCCGGAACCTGAGTATTCCTCTCCAGTGTTGCCATGGATCTTGGGGTGCTTCTGAGTCTCCCCAGGGGAGTCAGGCCTCGTCTCGAGTGGGGGCATGCACGTGTGCTTTCCTCCCGAGCTGCAGCAGTAGTGTCACGCTTCCTGTCACGTGGATCAAGGGATCTGTGGTTTCCCTCGAGGCTTTCGCTCGAGGCTTTCCACGAGGCTTTTCCACAGGGCTGTGCCACGTGCCACCTTGGTGTGAGTCGATCCTCGGAGTGAAAGACGAGCCGGTGAAGGGAAAAGAGGTTCCTCTGGAATGGACTGAGAAATCTGGGGGACTCTTGGAATGGTGGCACGACCCTGGAGTTCCTCTCGTCGTTCCTGTTGAGAGGGCCTCCTCTTGAGATGCGACGGGAAAGCCGGGAACTCTTTCCCGACGAAGCAGGGAAAGGATCCCTCATCTCGAGCTACCAGGCGGAAACGGGGCTCCTCTGGATGTGGGCGGGACCCTCGTGATTCCTCTCGAGTGGAGACGGCTAGGTCGGGCAACTTCTTGATTTGCACCAAGGGTGTGAAGGACCCTTTCGAAGTTCCAGAGGTGAGGTGTGATCAGCCTTGAGACGCCTCAGCGGAAATGGGCCTCATCTCGCCTGGAGGGGAGAACCTCCTCGATTTTCTCGAGTTGCGGCAGGTCTTCTCGAGTTACGACGGGGACCACAGGGACCCGCTCTGGTGGCCTCAGGAAAGACCAGTCCCCATGCGAGTTGCTAGGGGCCATCTCGGGATTCCTTTCCCGTCCATGCCGGGGCCTAAGACCTTGTGTGGAGTCGGGGCCGGAACCTGAGGATTCCTCTCCAGTGTTGCCATGGATCTTGGGGTGCTTCTGAGTCTCCCCAGGGGAGTCAGGCCTCGTCTCGAGTGGGGGCATGCACGTGCGCTTTCCTCCCGAGCTGCAGCAGTAGTTTCACGCTTCCTGTCATGTGGATCAAGGGATCTGTGGTTTCCCTCGAGGCTTTCGCTCGAGGCTTTCCCACGAGGCTTTCCCACAGGGCTGTGCCACGTGCCACCTTGGTGTGAGTCGATCCTCGGCGTGAAAGACGAGCCGGTGAAGGGAAAAGAGGTTCCTCTGGAATGGACTGAGACATCTGGGGGACTCTTGGAATGGTGGCACGACCCTGGAGTTCCTCTCGCCGTTCCTGTTGAGAGGGCCTCCTCTTGAGATGCGACCCGAACGCCGGGAACTCTTTCTGGACGAAGCAGGGAAAGGATCCCTCATCTCGAGCTACGAGGCAGAAACGGGGCTCCTCTGGATGTGGGCGGGACCCTCGTGTTTCCTCTCGAGTGGAGACGGGTATATCTGGGAACTTCTTGATTTGCACCAAGGGTGTGAAGGACCCTTTCGAAGTTCCAGAGGGGAGGTGTGATCAGCCTCGAGACGCCTCAGCGGAAATGGGCCTCATCTCGCCTGGAAGGGAGAACCTCCTGGATTTTCTCCAGTTGCGGCAGGTCTTCTCGAGTTACGACGGGGACCTCAGGGACCCGCTCTGGTGGCCTCAGGAAAGGCCAGTCCCCATGCGAGTTGCTAGGGGCCATCTCGGGATTCCTCTCCAGTCGCTGCCAGGGCCTAAGACCTTGTGTGGAGTCGGGGCCAGAACCTGAGGATTCCTCTCCAGTGTTGCCATGGATCTTGGGGTGCTTCTGAGTCTCCCCAGGTGAGTCAGGCCTCGTCTCGAGTGGGGGCATGCACGTGCTCTTTTCTCCCGAGCTGCAGCACTAGTGTCACGCTTCCTGTCACGTGGATCAAGGGATCTGTGGCTTTCCCTCGAGGCTGTCCCTCGAGGCTTTCCCACGAGGCTTTCCCACAGGGCTGTGCCACGTGCCAACTTGGTGTGAGTCGATCCTCGGCGTGAAAGACGAGCCGGTGAAGGGAAAAGAGGTTCCTCTGGAATGGACTGAGACATCTGGGGGACTCTTGGAATGGTGGCACGACCCTGGAGTTCCTCTCGCCGTTCCTGTTGAGAGGGCCTCCTCTTGAGATGCGACGGGAACGCCGGGAACTCTTTCCCGACGAAGCAGGGAAAGGATCCCTCATCTCGAGCTGCGAGACGGAAACGGGGCTCCTCTGGATGAGGGCGGGACCCTCGTGTTTCCTCTCGAGTGGAGACGGGTATGTCGGAGAACGTCTTGAGTTTCACCAAGGGTGTGAAGGACCCTTTCGAAGTTCCAGAGTTGAGGTGTGATCAGCCTCGAGACGCCTCAGCAGAAATGGGCCTCATCTCGCCTGGAGGAGAGAACCTCCTGGATTTTCTCGAGTTGCGGCAGGTCTTCTCGAGTTACGACGGGGACCTCAGGGACCCGCTCTGGTGGCCTCAGGAAAGGCCAGTCCCCGTGCGATTTGCTAGGGGGCCTCTCGGGATTCCTCTCCCGTCCATGCCGCGGCCTCAGTCCTTGTGTGGAGTCGGGGCCGGAACCTGAGGATTCCTCTCCAGTGTTGCCATGGATCTTGGGGTGCTTCTGAGTCTCCCCAGGTGAGTCAGGCCTCGTCTCGAGTGGGGGCATGCACGTGTGCTTTCCTCCCGAGCTGCAGCAGTAGTTTCACGCTTCCTGTCATGTGGATCAAGGGATCTGTGGTTTCCCTCGAGGCTTTCGCTCGAGGCTTTCCCACGAGGCTTTCCCACAGGGCTGTGCCACGTGCCACCTTGGTGTGAGTCGATCCTCGGCGTGAAAGACGAGCCGGTGAAGGGAAAAGAGGTTCCTCTGGAATGGACTGAGACATCTGGGGGACTCTTGGAATGGTGGCACGACCCTGGAGTTCCTCTCGCCGTTCCTGTTGAGAGGGCCTCCTCTTGAGATGCGACCCGAACGCCGGGAACTCTTTCCGGACGAAGCAGGGAAAGGATCCCTCATCTCGAGCTACGAGGCAGAAACGGGGCTCCTCTGGATGTGGGCGGGACCCTCGTGTTTCCTCTCGAGTGGAGACGGGTATGTCTGGGAACTTCTTGATTTGCACCAAGGGTGTGAAGGACCCTTTCGAAGTTCCAGAGGTGAGGTGTGATCAGCCTCGAGACGCCTCAGCTGAAATGGGCCTCATCTCGCCTGGAGGGGAGAACCTCCTGGATTTTCTCGAGTTGCGGCAGGTCTTCTCGAGTTACGACGGGTATCTCAGGGACCCGCTCTGGTGGCCTCAGGAAAGGCCAGTCCCCATGCGAGTTGCTAGGGGCCATCTCGGGATTCCTCTCCAGTCGCTGCCAGGGCCTAAGACCTTGTGTGGAGTCGGGGCCAGAACCTGAGGATTCCTCTCCAGTGTTGCCATGGATCTTGGGGTGCTTCTGAGTCTCCCCAGGTGAGTCAGGCCTTGTCTCGAGTGGGGGCATGCACGTGCGCTTTTCTCCCGACCTGCAGCAGTAGTGTCACGCTTCCTGTCACGTGGATCAAGGGATCTGTGGCTTTCCCTCGAGGCTGTCCCTCGAGGCTTTCCCACGAGGCTTTCCCACAGGGCTGTGCCACGTGCCACCTTGGTGTGAGTCAATCCTCGGCGTGAAAGACGAGCCGGTGAAGGGAAAAGAGGTTCCTCTGGAATGGACTGAGACATCTGGGGGACTCTTGGAATGGTGGCACGACCCTGGAGTTCCTCTCGCCGTTCCTGTTGAGATGGCCTCCTCTTGAGATGCGACGGGAACGCCGGGAACTCTTTCCCGACGAAGCAGGGAAAGGATCCCTCATCTCGAGCTGCGAGACGGAAACGGGGCTCCTCTGGATGTGGGCGGGACCCTCGTGTTTCCTCTCGAGTGGAGACGGGTATGTCGGAGAACGTCTTGAGTTGCACCAAGGGTGTGAAGGATCCTTTCGAAGTTCCAGAGGTGAGGTGTGATCAGCCTCGAGACGCCTCAGCGGAAATGGGCATCATCTCGCCTGGAGGGGAGAACCTCCTGGATTTTCTCGAGTTGCGGCAGGTCTTCTCGTGTTACGACGGGGACCTCAGGGACCCGCTCTGGTGGCCTCAGGAAATGACAGTCCCCGTGCGATTTGCTAGGGGGCCTCTCGGGATTCCTCTCCCGTCCATGCCGCGGCCTCAGTCCTTGTGTGGAGTCGGGGCCGGAACCTGAGGATTCCTCTCCAGTGTTGCCATGGATCTTGGGGAGCTTCTGAGTCTCCACAGGGGATTTAGGCTTCGTCTCGAGTGGGGGCATGCACGTGCGCTTTGCTCCCGAGCTGCAGCAGTAGTGTCACGCTTCCTGTCACGTGGATCAAGGGATCTGTGGCTTTCCCTCGAGGCTGTCCCTCGAGGCTTTCCCACGAGGCTTTCCCACAGGGCTGTGCCACGTGCCACCTTGGTGTGAGTCGATCCTCGGCTTGAAAGACGAGCCGGTGAAGGGAAAAGAGGTTCCTCTGGAATGGACTAAGACATCTGGGGGACTCTTGGAATGGTGGCACAACCCTGGAGTTCCTCTCGCCGTTCCTGTTGAGAGGGCCTCCTCTTGAGATGCGACGGGAATGCCGGGAACTCTTTCTCGACGAAGCAGGGAAAGGATCCCTCATCTCGAGCTACGAGGCGGAAACGGGGCTCCTCTGGATGTGGGCGGCACCCTCGTGTTTCCTCTCGAGTGGAGATGGGTATGTCGGGGAACTTCTTGATTTGCACCAAGGGTGTGAAGGACCCTTTCGAAGTTCCAGAGGTGAGGTGTGATCAGCCTCGAGACGTTTCAGCGGAAATGCGCCTCATCTCGCCTGGAGGGGAAAACAATCTGGATTTTCTCGAGTTGCGGCAGGTCTTCTCGACTTATGACGGGGACCTTAGGGACCCGCTCTGGTGGCCTCAGTAAAGGCCAGTCCCCATGCGAGTTGCTAGGGGCCATCTCGGGATTCCTCTCCCGTCCATTCCGGGGCCTAAGACCTTGTGTGGAGTCGGGGCCGAAACCTGAGGTTTCCTCTCCAGTGTTGCCATGGATCCTGGGGTGCTTCTGAGTCTCCCCAGGGGAGTCAGGGCTCGTCTCGAGTTGGGGCATGCACGTACGCTTTCCTCCCGAGCTGCAGCAGTAGTGTCACGCTTCCTGTCACGTGGATCAAGGGATCTGTGGTTTCCCTCGAGGCTTTCGCTCGAGGATTTCCCACGAGGCTTTCCCACAGGGCTGTGCCACGTGCCACCTTAGTGTAAGTGGATCCTCGGCGTGAAAGACGAGCCGGTGAACGGAAAAGAGGTTCCTCTGGAATGGATTGAGACATCTGGGGGACTCTTGGAATGGTGGCACGACCCTGGAGTTCCTCTCGCCGTTCCTGTTGAGAGGGCCGCCTCTTGAGATGCGACGGGAACGCCGGGAACTCTTTCCCGACGAAGCAGGGAAAGGATCCCTCATCTCGAGCTACGAGGCGGAAACGGGGCTCCTCTGGATGTGGGCGGGACCCTCGTGTTTCCTCTCGAGTGGAGACGGCTATGTCGGGGAACTTCTTGATTTGCACCAAGGGTGTGAAGGCCCCTTGCGACGTTCCAGAGGTGAGGTGTGATCAGCCTCGAGACGCCTCAGCGGAAATGGGCCTCATCTCGCCTGGAGGGGAGAACCTCCTGGATTTTCTCGAGTTGCGGCAGGTCTTCTCGTGTTACGACGGGGACCTCAGGGACCCGCTCTGGTGGCCTCAGGAAATGACAGTCCCCGTGCGATTTGCTAGGGGTCCTCTCGGGATTCCTCTCCCGTCCATGCCGCGGCCTCAGTCCTTGTGTGGAGTCGGGGCCGGAACCTGAGGATTCCTCTCCAGTGTTGCCATGGATCTTGGGGAGCTTCTGAGTCTCCACAGGGGATTCAGGCCTCGTCTCGAGTGGGGGCATGCACGTGCGCTTTTCTCCCGAGCTGCAGCAGTAGTGTCACGCTTCCTGTCACGTGGATCAAGGGATCTGTGGCTTTCCCTCGAGGCTGTCCCTCGAGGCTTTCCCACGAGGCTTTCCCACAGGGCAGTGCCACGTGCCACCTTGGTGTGAGTCGATCCTCGGCGTGAAAGACGAGCCGGTGAAGGGAAAAGAGGTTCCTCTGGAATGGACTGAGACATCTGGGGGGCTCTTGGAATGGTGGAACGACCCTGGAGTTCCTCTCGCCATTCCTCTTGAGAGGGCCTCCTCTTGAGATGCGACGGGAACGCCGGGAACTCTTTCCCGATGAAGCAGGGAAAGGATCCCTCATCTCGAGCTACGAGGCGGAAACGGGGCTCCTCTGGATGTGGGCGGGACCTTCTTGTTTCCTCTCGAGTGGAGACGGGTATGTCGGGGAACTTCTTGATTTGCACCAAGGGTGTGAAGGACCCTTTCGAAGTTCCAGAGGTGAGGTGTGATCAGCCTCGAGACGCCTCATCGGAAATGGGCCTCATCTCGCCTGGAGGGGAGAACCTCCTGGATTTTCTCGAGTTGCGGCAGGTCTTCTCGAGTTACGACGGGGACCTCAGGGACCCGCTCTGGTGGCCTCAGGAAAGGCCAGTCCCCATGCGAGTTGCTAGGGGCCATCTCGGGATTCCTCTCCCGTCCATGCCGGGGCCTAAGACCTTGTGTAGAGTCGGGGCCGAAACCTGAGGATTCCTCTCCAGTGTTGCCATGGATCTTGCGGTGCTTCTGAGTCTCCCCAGGGGAGTCAGGGCTCGTCTCGAGTGGGGGAATGCACGTGCGCTTTGTTCCCGAGCTGCAGCAGTAGTGTCACGCTTCCTGTCACGTGGATCAAGGGATCTGTGGTTTCCCTCGAGGCTTTCGCTCGAGGATTTCCCACGAGGCTTTCCCACAGGGCTGTGCCACGTGCCACCTTGGTGTAAGTGGATCCTCGGCGTGAAAGACGAGCCGGTGAACGGAAAAGAGGTTCCTCTGGAATGGATTGAGACATCTGGGGGACTCTTGGAATGGTGGCACGACCCTGGAGTTCCTCTCGCCGTTCCTGTTGAGAGGGCCGCCTCTTGAGATGCGACGGGAACGCCGGGAACTCTTTCCCGACGAAGCAGGGAAAGGATCCCTCATCTCGAGCTACGAGGCGGAAACGGGGCTCCTCTGGATGTGGGCGGGACCCTCGTGTTTCCTCTCGAGTGGAGACGGCTATGTCGGGGAACTTCTTGATTTGCACCAAGGGTGTGAAGGACCCTTGCGACGTTCCAGAGGTGAGGTGTGATCAGCCTCGAGACGCCTCAGCGGAAATGGGCATCATCTCGCCTGGAGGGGAGAACCTCCTGGATTTTCTCGAGTTGCGGCAGGTCTTCTCGTGTTACGACGGGGACCTCAGGGACCCGCTCTGGTGGCCTCAGGAAATGACAGTCCCCGTGCGATTTGCTAGGGGGCCTCTCGGGATTCCTCTCCCGTCCATGCCGCGGCCTCAGTCCTTGTGTGGAGTCGGGGCCGGAACCTGAGGATTCCTCTCCAGTGTTGCCATGGATCTTGGGGAGCTTCTGAGTCTCCACAGGGGATTTAGGCTTCGTCTCGAGTGGGGGCATGCACGTGCGCTTTGCTCCCGAGCTGCAGCAGTAGTGTCACGCTTCCTGTCACGTGGATCAAGGGATCTGTGGCTTTCCCTCGAGGCTGTCCCTCGAGGCTTTCCCACGAGGCTTTCCCACAGGGCTGTGCCACGTGCCACCTTGGTGTGAGTCGATCCTCGGCTTGAAAGACGAGCCGGTGAAGGGAAAAGAGGTTCCTCTGGAATGGACTAAGACATCTGGGGGACTCTTGGAATGGTGGCACAACCCTGGAGTTCCTCTCGCCGTTCCTGTTGAGAGGGCCTCCTCTTGAGATGCGACGGGAATGCCGGGAACTCTTTCTCGACGAAGCAGGGAAAGGATCCCTCATCTCGAGCTACGAGGCGGAAACGGGGCTCCTCTGGATGTGGGCGGCACCCTCGTGTTTCCTCTCGAGTGGAGATGGGTATGTCGGGGAACTTCTTGATTTGCACCAAGGGTGTGAAGGACCCTTTCGAAGTTCCAGAGGTGAGGTGTGATCAGCCTCGAGACGTTTCAGCGGAAATGCGCCTCATCTCGCCTGGAGGGGAAAACAATCTGGATTTTCTCGAGTTGCGGCAGGTCTTCTCGACTTATGACGGGGACCTTAGGGACCCGCTCTGGTGGCCTCAGTAAAGGCCAGTCCCCATGCGAGTTGCTAGGGGCCATCTCGGGATTCCTCTCCCGTCCATTCCGGGGCCTAAGACCTTGTGTGGAGTCGGGGCCGAAACCTGAGGTTTCCTCTCCAGTGTTGCCATGGATCCTGGGGTGCTTCTGAGTCTCCCCAGGGGAGTCAGGGCTCGTCTCGAGTTGGGGCATGCACGTACGCTTTCCTCCCGAGCTGCAGCAGTAGTGTCACGCTTCCTGTCACGTGGATCAAGGGATCTGTGGTTTCCCTCGAGGCTTTCGCTCGAGGATTTCCCACGAGGCTTTCCCACAGGGCTGTGCCACGTGCCACCTTAGTGTAAGTGGATCCTCGGCGTGAAAGACGAGCCGGTGAACGGAAAAGAGGTTCCTCTGGAATGGATTGAGACATCTGGGGGACTCTTGGAATGGTGGCACGACCCTGGAGTTCCTCTCGCCGTTCCTGTTGAGAGGGCCGCCTCTTGAGATGCGACGGGAACGCCGGGAACTCTTTCCCGACGAAGCAGGGAAAGGATCCCTCATCTCGAGCTACGAGGCGGAAACGGGGCTCCTCTGGATGTGGGCGGGACCCTCGTGTTTCCTCTCGAGTGGAGACGGCTATGTCGGGGAACTTCTTGATTTGCACCAAGGGTGTGAAGGACCCTTGCGACGTTCCAGAGGTGAGGTGTGATCAGCCTCGAGACGCCTCAGCGGAAATGGGCCTCATCTCGCCTGGAGGGGAGAACCTCCTGGATTTTCTCGAGTTGCGGCAGGTCTTCTCGTGTTACGACGGGGACCTCAGGGACCCGCTCTGGTGGCCTCAGGAAATGACAGTCCCCGTGCGATTTGCTAGGGGTCCTCTCGGGATTCCTCTCCCGTCCATGCCGCGGCCTCAGTCCTTGTGTGGAGTCGGGGCCGGAACCTGAGGATTCCTCTCCAGTGTTGCCATGGATCTTGGGGAGCTTCTGAGTCTCCACAGGGGATTCAGGCCTCGTCTCGAGTGGGGGCATGCACGTGCGCTTTTCTCCCGAGCTGCAGCAGTAGTGTCACGCTTCCTGTCACGTGGATCAAGGGATCTGTGGCTTTCCCTCGAGGCTGTCCCTCGAGGCTTTCCCACGAGGCTTTCCCACAGGGCAGTGCCACGTGCCACCTTGGTGTGAGTCGATCCTCGGCGTGAAAGACGAGCCGGTGAAGGGAAAAGAGGTTCCTCTGGAATGGACTGAGACATCTGGGGGGCTCTTGGAATGGTGGAACGACCCTGGAGTTCCTCTCGCCATTCCTCTTGAGAGGGCCTCCTCTTGAGATGCGACGGGAACGCCGGGAACTCTTTCCCGATGAAGCAGGGAAAGGATCCCTCATCTCGAGCTACGAGGCGGAAACGGGGCTCCTCTGGATGTGGGCGGGACCTTCTTGTTTCCTCTCGAGTGGAGACGGGTATGTCGGGGAACTTCTTGATTTGCACCAAGGGTGTGAAGGACCCTTTCGAAGTTCCAGAGGTGAGGTGTGATCAGCCTCGAGACGCCTCATCGGAAATGGGCCTCATCTCGCCTGGAGGGGAGAACCTCCTGGATTTTCTCGAGTTGCGGCAGGTCTTCTCGAGTTACGACGGGGACCTCAGGGACCCGCTCTGGTGGCCTCAGGAAAGGCCAGTCCCCATGCGAGTTGCTAGGGGCCATCTCGGGATTCCTCTCCCGTCCATGCCGGGGCCTAAGACCTTGTGTAGAGTCGGGGCCCGAAACCTGAGGATTCCTCTCCAGTGTTGCCATGGATCTTGCGGTGCTTCTGAGTCTCCCCAGGGGAGTCAGGGCTCGTCTCGAGTGGGGGAATGCACGTGCGCTTTGTTCCCGAGCTGCAGCAGTAGTGTCACGCTTCCTGTCACGTGGATCAAGGGATCTGTGGTTTCCCTCGAGGCTTTCGCTCGAGGATTTCCCACGAGGCTTTCCCACAGGGCTGTGCCACGTGCCACCTTGGTGTAAGTGGATCCTCGGCGTGAAAGACGAGCCGGTGAACGGAAAAGAGGTTCCTCTGGAATGGATTGAGACATCTGGGGGACTCTTGGAATGGTGGCACGACCCTGGAGTTCCTCTCGCCGTTCCTGTTGAGAGGGCCGCCTCTTGAGATGCGACGGGAACGCCGGGAACTCTTTCCCGACGAAGCCAGGGAAAGGACTCCCTCATCTCGAGCTAACGAGGCGGAAACGGGGCTCCTCTGGAATGTGGGCGGGACCCTCGTGTTTCCTCTCGAGTGGAGACGGCTATGGTCGGGGGAACTTCTTGATTTGCACCAAGGGTGTGAAGGACCCTTGCGACGTTCCAGAGGTGAGGTGTGATCAGCCTCGAGACGCCTCAGCGGAAATGGGCATCATCTCGCCTGGAGGGGAGAACCTCCTGGATTTTCTCGAGTTGCGGCAGGTCTTCTCGTGTTACGACGGGGACCTCAGGGACCCGCTCTGGTGGCCTCAGGAAATGACAGTCCCCGTGCGATTTGCTAGGGGGCCTCTCGGGATTCCTCTCCGTCCATGCCGCGGCCTCAGTCCTTGTGTGAGTCGGGGCCGGAACCTGAGGATTCCTCTCCAGTGTTGCCATGGATCTTGGGGAGCTTCTGAGTCTCCACAGGGGATTTAGGCTTCGTCTCGAGTGGGGGCATGCACGTGCGCTTTGCTCCCGAGCTGCAGCAGTAGTGTCACGCTTCCTGTCACGTGGATCAAGGGATCTGTGGCTTTCCCTCGAGGCTGTCCCTCGAGGCTTTCCCACGAGGCTTTCCACAGGGCTGTGCCACGTGCCACCTTGGTGTGAGTCGATCCTCGGCTTGAAAGACGAGCCGGTGAAGGGAAAAGAGGTTCCTCTGGAATGGACTAAGACATCTGGGGGACTCTTGGAATGGTGGCACAACCCTGGAGTTCCTCTCGCCGTTCCTGTTGAGAGGGCCTCCTCTTGAGATGCGACGGGAATGCCGGGAACTCTTTCTCGACGAAGCAGGGAAAGGATCCCTCATCTCGAGCTACGAGGCGGAAACGGGGCTCCTCTGGATGTGGGCGGCACCCTCGTGTTTCCTCTCGAGTGGAGATGGGTATGTCGGGGAACTTCTTGATTTGCACCAAGGGTGTGAAGGACCCTTTCGAAGTTCCAGAGGTGAGGTGTGATCAGCCTCGAGACGTTTCAGCGGAAATGCGCCTCATCTACGCCTGGAGGGGAAAACAATCTGGATTTTCTCGAGTTGCGGCAGGTCTTCTCGACTTATGACGGGGACCTTAGGGACCCGCTCTGGTGGCCTCAGTAAAGGCCAGTCCCCATGCGAGTTGCTAGGGGCCATCTCGGGATTCCTCTCCCGTCCATTCCGGGGCCTAAGACCTTGTGTGGAGTCGGGGCCGAAACCTGAGGTTTCCTCTCCAGTGTTGCCATGGATCCTGGGGTGCTTCTGAGTCTCCCCAGGGGAGTCAGGGCTCGTCTCGAGTTGGGGCATGCACGTACGCTTTCCTCCCGAGCTGCAGCAGTAGTGTCACGCTTCCTGTCACGTGGATCAAGGGATCTGTGGTTTCCCTCGAGGCTTTCGCTCGAGGATTTCCCACGAGGCTTTCCCACAGGGCTGTGCCACGTGCCACCTTAGTGTAAGTGGATCCTCGCGTGAAAGACGAGCCGGTGAACGGAAAAGAGGTTCCTCTGGAATGGATTGAGACATCTGGGGGACTCTTGGAATTGGTGGCACGACCCTGGAGTTCCTCTCCGCCGTTCCTGTTGAGAGGGCCGCCTCTTGAGATGCGACGGGAACGCCGGGAACTCTTTCCCGACGAAGCAGGGAAAGGATCCCTCATCTCGAGCTACGAGGCGGAAACGGGGCTCCTCTGGATGTGGGCGGGACCCTCGTGTTTCCTCTCGAGTGGAGACGGCTATGTCGGGGAACTTCTTGATTTGCCACCAAGGGTGTGAAGGACCCTTGCGACGTTCCAGAGGTGAGGTGTGATCAGCCTCGAGACGCCCTCAGCGGAAATGGGCCTCATCTCGCCTGGAGGGGAGAACCTCCTGGATTTTCTCGAGTTGCGGCAGGTCTTCTCGTGTTACGACGGGGACCTCAGGGACCCGCTCTGGTGGCCTCAGGAAATGACAGTCCCCGTGCGATTTGCTAGGGGTCCTCTCGGGATTCCTCTCCCGTCCATGCCGCGGCCTCAGTCCTTGTGTGAGTCGGGGCCGGAACCTGAGGATTCCTCTCCAGTGTTGCCATGGATCTTGGGGAGCTTCTGAGTCTCCACAGGGGATTCAGGCCTCGTCTCGAGTGGGGGCATGCACGTGCCGCTTTTCTCCCGAGCTGCAGCAGTAGTGTCACGCTTCCTGTCACGTGGATCAAGGGATCTGTGGCTTTCCCTCGAGGCTGTCCCTCGAGGCTTTCCCACGAGGCTTTCCACAGGGCAGTGCCACGTGCCACCTTGGTGTGAGTCGATCCTCGGCGTGAAAGACGAGCCGGTGAAGGGAAAAGAGGTTCCTCTGGAATGGACTGAGACATCTGGGGGGGCTCTTGGAATGGTGGAACGACCCTGGAGTTCCTCTCGCCATTCCTCTTGAGAGGGCCTCCTCTTGAGATGCGACGGGAACGCCGGGAACTCTTTCCGATGAAGCAGGGAAAGGATCCCTCATCTCGAGCTACGAGGCGGAAACGGGGCTCCTCTGGATGTGGGCGGGACCTTCTTGTTTCCTCTCGAGTGGAGACGGGTATGTCGGGGAACTTCTTGATTTGCACCAAGGGTGTGAAGGACCCTTTCGAAGTTCCAGAGGTGAGGTGTGATCAGCCTCGAGACGCCTCATCGGAAATGGGCCTCATCTCGCCTGGAGGGGAGAACCTCCTGGATTTTCTCGAGTTGCGGCAGGTCTTCTCGAGTTACGACGGGGACCTCAGGGACCCGCTCTGGTGGCCTCAGGAAAGGCCAGTCCCCATGCGAGTTGCTAGGGGCCATCTCGGGATTCCTCTCCCGTCCATGCCGGGGCCTAAGACCTTGTGTAGAGTCGGGGCCGGAACCTGAGGATTCCTCTCCAGTGTTGCCATGGATCTTGGGGAGCTTCTGAGTCTCCACAGGGGATTCAGGCCTCGTCTCTGGTGGGGGCATGCACGTGCGCTTTCCTCCCGAGCTGCAGCAGTAGTGTCACGCTTCCTGTCACGTGGATCAAGGGATCTGTGGCTTTCCCTCGAGGCTGTCCCTCGAGGCTTTCCCACGAGGCTTTCCCACAGGGCTGTGCCCCGTGCCACCTTGGTGTGAGTCGATCCTCGGCGTGAAAGACGAGCCGGTGAAGGGAAAAGAGGTTCCTCTGGAATGGACTGAGACAATCTGGGGGGCTCTTGGAATGGTGGAACGACCCCTGGAGTTCCTCTCGCCATTCCTGTTGAGAGGGCCTCCTCTTGAGATGCGACGGGAACGCCGGGAACTCTTTCCCGACGAAGCAGGGAAAGGATCCCTCATCTCGAGCTACCAGGCGGAAACTGGGCTCCTGTGGATGTGGGCGGGACCATCGTGTTTCCTCTCGAGTGGAGACGTGTATGTCGGGGAAATTCTTGATTTGCGCCAAGGGTGTCAAGGACCCTTGCGAAGTTCCAGAGGTGAGGTGTGATCAGCCTCGAGACGCCTTAGCGGAAATGGGCCTCATCTCGCCTGGAGGGGAGAGCCTCCTGGATTTTCTCGAGTTGCGGCTGGTCTTCTCGAGTTACGACGGGGACCACAGGGACCCGCTCTGGTGGCCTCAGGAAAGGCCAGTCCCCATGCGAGTTGCTAGGGGCCATCTCGGGATTCCTGTCCAGTCCATGCCGGGGCCTAAGTCCCTTGTGTGGAGTCGGGGCCGGAACCTGAGGATTCCTCTTCAGTGTTGCCATGGATCTTGGGGTGCTTCTGAGTCTCCCCAGGGTTTCAGGGCCTCGTCTCGAGTGGGGGCATGCACGTGCGCTTTCCTCCCGAGCTGCAGCAGTAGTGTCACGCTTCCTGTCACGTGGATCAAGGGATCTGTGGTTTCCCTCGAGGCTTTCGCTCGAGGATTTCCCACGAGGCTTTCCCCACATGGCTGTGCCACGTGCCACCTTGGTGTGAGTGGAATCCTCGGCGTGAAATACGAGCCGGTGGAAGGGAAAAGAGGTCCTCTGGAATGGACTGAGACATCTGGGGGACTCTTGGAATGGTGGCAACGACCCTGGAGTTCCTCTCGCCGTTCCTGTTGAGAGGGCTCCTGGAATGCCGGGAACTCTTTCCCGACGAAGCAGGGAAAGGATCCCTCATCTCGAGCTGCGAGACGGAAACGGGGCTCCTCTGGATGAGGGCGGGACCCTCGTGTTTCCTCTCGAGTGGAGACGGGTATGTCGGAGAACGTCTTGAGTTTCACCAAGGGTGTGAAGGACCCTTTCGAAGTTCCAGAGGTGAGGTGTGATCAGCCTCGAGACGCCTCAGCAGAAATGGGCCTCATCTCGCCTGGAGGAGAGAACCTCCTGGATTTTCTCGAGTTGCGGCAGGTCTTCTCGAGTTACGACGGGGACCTCAGGGACCCGCTCTGGTGGCCTCAGGAAAGGCCAGTCCCCGTGCGATTTGCTAGGGGGCCTCTCGGGATTCCTCTCCCGTCCATGCCGCGGCCTCAGTCCTTGTGTGGACTCGGGGCCGGAACCTGAGTATTCCTCTCCAGTGTTGCCATGGATCTTGGGGTGCTTCTGAGTCTCCCCAGGGGAGTCAGGCCTCGTCTCGAGTGGGGGCATGCACGTGTGCTTTCCTCCCGAGCTGCAGCAGTAGTGTCACGCTTCCTGTCACGTGGATCAAGGGATCTGTGGTTTCCCTCGAGGCTTTCGCTCGAGGCTTTCCACGAGGCTTTTCCACAGGGCTGTGCCACGTGCCACCTTGGTGTGAGTCGATCCTCGGAGTGAAAGACGAGCCGGTGAAGGGAAAAGAGGTTCCTCTGGAATGGACTGAGAAATCTGGGGGACTCTTGGAATGGTGGCACGACCCTGGAGTTCCTCTCGTCGTTCCTGTTGAGAGGGCCTCCTCTTGAGATGCGACGGGAAAGCCGGGAACTCTTTCCCGACGAAGCAGGGAAAGGATCCCTCATCTCGAGCTACCAGGCGGAAACGGGGCTCCTCTGGATGTGGGCGGGACCCTCGTGATTCCTCTCGAGTGGAGACGGCTAGGTCGGGCAACTTCTTGATTTGCACCAAGGGTGTGAAGGACCCTTTCGAAGTTCCAGAGGTGAGGTGTGATCAGCCTTGAGACGCCTCAGCGGAAATGGGCCTCATCTCGCCTGGAGGGGAGAACCTCCTCGATTTTCTCGAGTTGCGGCAGGTCTTCTCGAGTTACGACGGGGACCACAGGGACCCGCTCTGGTGGCCTCAGGAAAGACCAGTCCCCATGCGAGTTGCTAGGGGCCATCTCGGGATTCCTTTCCCGTCCATGCCGGGGCCTAAGACCTTGTGTGGAGTCGGGGCCGGAACCTGAGGATTCCTCTCCAGTGTTGCCATGGATCTTGGGGTGCTTCTGAGTCTCCCCAGGGGAGTCAGGCCTCGTCTCGAGTGGGGGCATGCACGTGCGCTTTCCTCCCGAGCTGCAGCAGTAGTTTCACGCTTCCTGTCATGTGGATCAAGGGATCTGTGGTTTCCCTCGAGGCTTTCGCTCGAGGCTTTCCCACGAGGCTTTCCCACAGGGCTGTGCCACGTGCCACCTTGGTGTGAGTCGATCCTCGGCGTGAAAGACGAGCCGGTGAAGGGAAAAGAGGTTCCTCTGGAATGGACTGAGACATCTGGGGGACTCTTGGAATGGTGGCACGACCCTGGAGTTCCTCTCGCCGTTCCTGTTGAGAGGGCCTCCTCTTGAGATGCGACCCGAACGCCGGGAACTCTTTCTGGACGAAGCAGGGAAAGGATCCCTCATCTCGAGCTACGAGGCAGAAACGGGGCTCCTCTGGATGTGGGCGGGACCCTCGTGTTTCCTCTCGAGTGGAGACGGGTATATCTGGGAACTTCTTGATTTGCACCAAGGGTGTGAAGGACCCTTTCGAAGTTCCAGAGGGGAGGTGTGATCAGCCTCGAGACGCCTCAGCGGAAATGGGCCTCATCTCGCCTGGAAGGGAGAACCTCCTGGATTTTCTCCAGTTGCGGCAGGTCTTCTCGAGTTACGACGGGGACCTCAGGGACCCGCTCTGGTGGCCTCAGGAAAGGCCAGTCCCCATGCGAGTTGCTAGGGGCCATCTCGGGATTCCTCTCCAGTCGCTGCCAGGGCCTAAGACCTTGTGTGGAGTCGGGGCCAGAACCTGAGGATTCCTCTCCAGTGTTGCCATGGATCTTGGGGTGCTTCTGAGTCTCCCCAGGTGAGTCAGGCCTCGTCTCGAGTGGGGGCATGCACGTGCTCTTTTCTCCCGAGCTGCAGCAGTAGTGTCACGCTTCCTGTCACGTGGATCAAGGGATCTGTGGCTTTCCCTCGAGGCTGTCCCTCGAGGCTTTCCCACGAGGCTTTCCCACAGGGCAGTGCCACGTGCCACCTTGGTGTGAGTCGATCCTCGGCGTGAAAGACGAGCCGGTGAAGGGAAAAGAGGTTCCTCTGGAATGGACTGAGACATCTGGGGGGCTCTTGGAATGGTGGAACGACCCTGGAGTTCCTCTCGCCATTCCTCTTGAGAGGGCCTCCTCTTGAGATGCGACGGGAACGCCGGGAACTCTTTCCCGATGAAGCAGGGAAAGGATCCCTCATCTCGAGCTACGAGGCGGGAAACGGGGCTCCTCTGGATGTGGGCGGGACCTTCTTGATTCCTCTCGAGTGGAGACGGGTATGTCGGGGAACTTCTTGATTTGCACCAAGGGTGTGAAGGACCCTTTCGAAGTTCCAGAGGTGAGGTGTGATCAGCCTCGAGACGCCTCATCGGAAATGGGCCTCATCTCGCCTGGAGGGGAGAACCTCCTGGATTTTCTCGAGTTGCGGCAGGTCTTCTCGAGTTACGACGGGGACCTCAGGGACCCGCTCTGGTGGCCTCAGGAAAGGCCAGTCCCCATGCGAGTTGCTAGGGGCCATCTCGGGATTCCTCTCCCGTCCATGCCGGGGCCTAAGACCTTGTGTAGAGTCGGGGCCGAAACCTGAGGATTCCTCTCCAGTGTTGCCATGGATCTTGCGGTGCTTCTGAGTCTCCCCAGGGGAGTCAGGGCTCGTCTGGAGTGGGGGAATGCACGTGCGCTTTGTTCCCGAGCTGCAGCAGTAGTGTCACGCTTCCTGTCACGTGGATCAAGGGATCTGTGGTTTCCCTCGAGGCTTTCGCTCGAGGATTTCCCACGAGGCTTTCCCACAGGGCTGTGCCACGTGCCACCTTGGTGTAAGTGGATCCTCGGCGTGAAAGACGAGCCGGTGAACGGAAAAGAGGTTCCTCTGGAATGGATTGAGACATCTGGGGGACTCTTGGAATGGTGGCACGACCCTGGAGTTCCTCTCGCCGTTCCTGTTGAGAGAGCCGCCTCTTGAGATGCGACGGGAACGCCGGGAACTCTTTCCCGACGAAGCAGGGAAAGGATCCCTCATCTCGAGCTACGAGGCGGAAACGGGGCTCCTCTGGATGTGGGCGGGACCCTCGTGTTTCCTCTCGAGTGGAGACGGCTATGTCGGGGAACTTCTTGATTTGCACCAAGGGTGTGAAGGACCCTTGCGACGTTCCAGAGGTGAGGTGTGATCAGCCTCGAGACGCCTCAGCGGAAATGGGCCTCATCTCGCCTGGAGGGGAGAACCTCCTGGATTTTCTCGAGTTGCGGCAGGTCTTCTCGTGTTACGACGGGGACCTCAGGGACCCGCTCTGGTGGCCTCAGGAAATGACAGTCCCCGTGCGATTTGCTAGGGGGCCTCTCGGGATTCCTCTCCCGTCCATGCCGCGGCCTCAGTCCTTGTGTGGAGTCGGGGCCGGAACCTGAGGATTCCTCTCCAGTGTGCCATGGATCTTGGGGAGCTTCTGAGTCTCCACAGGGGATTCAGGCCTCGTCTCTAGTGGGGGCATGCACGTGCGCTTTCCTCCCGAGCTGCAGCAGTAGTGTCACGCTTCCTGTCACGTGGATCAAGGGATCTGTGGCTTTCCCTCGAGGCTGTCC
This sequence comes from Budorcas taxicolor, assembly GCF_023091745.1. Classification (NCBI taxonomy): domain Eukaryota; kingdom Metazoa; phylum Chordata; class Mammalia; order Artiodactyla; family Bovidae; genus Budorcas; species Budorcas taxicolor. Next base: position 103,474 of record NW_026292018.1, read on the forward strand.
CTCGAGGCTTTCCCACGAGGCTTTCCCACAGGGCTGTGCCACGTGCCACCTTGGTGTGAGTCGATCCTCGGCGTGAAAGACGAGCCGGTGAAGGGAAAAGAGGTTCCTCTGGAATGGACTGAGACATCTGGGGGGCTCTTGGAATGGTGGAACGACCCTGGAGTTCCTCTCGCCATTCCTGTTGAGAGGGCCTCCTCTTGAGATGCGACGGGAACGCCGGGAACTCTTTCCCGACGAAGCAGGAAAGGATCCCTCATCTCGAGCTACCAGGCGGAAACTGGGCTCCTGTGGATGTGGGCGGGACCATCGTGTTTCCTCTCGAGTGGAGACGTGTATGTCGGGGAAATTCTTGATTTGCGCCAAGGGTGTCAAGGACCCTGCGAAGTTCCAGAGGTGAGGTGTGATCAGCCTCGAGACGCCTTAGCGGAAATGGGCCTCATCTCGCCTGGAGGGGAGAGCCTCCTGGATTTTCTCGAGTTGCGGCTGGTCTTCTCGAGTTACGACGGGGACCACAGGGACCCGCTCTGGTGGCCTCAGGAAAGGCCAGTCCCCATGCGAGTTGCTAGGGGCCATCTCGGGATTCCTGTCCAGTCCATGCCGGGGCCCTAAGTCCTTGTGTGGAGTCGGGGCCGGAACCTGAGGATTCCTCTTCAGTGTTGCCATGGATCTTGGGGTGCTTCTGAGTCTCCCCAGGGTTTCAGGCCTCGTCTCGAGTGGGGGCATGCACGTGCGCTTTCCTCCCGAGCTGCAGCAGTAGTGTCACGCTTCCTGTCACGTGGATCAAGGGATCTGTGGTTTCCCTCGAGGCTTTCGCTCGAGGATTTCCCACGAGGCTTTCCCACATGGCTGTGCCACGTGCCACCTTGGTGTGAGTGGATCCTCGGCGTGAAATACGAGCCGGTGAAGGGAAAAGAGGTTCCTCTGGAATGGACTGAGACATCTGGGGGACTCTTGGAATGGTGGCACGACCCTGGAGTTCCTCTCGCCGTTCCTGTTGAGAGGGCCTCCTCTTGAGATGCGACGGGAATGCCGGGAACTCTTTCCCGACGAAGCCGGGAAAGGATCCCTCATCTCGAGCTGCGAGACGGAAACAGGGCTCCTCTGGATGAGGGCGGGACCCTCGTGTTTCCTCTCGAGTGGAGACGGGTATGTCGGAGAACGTCTTGAGTTTCACCAAGGGTGTGAAGGACCCTTTCGAAGTTCCAGAGGTGAGGTGTGATCAGCCTCGAGACGCCTCAGCAGAAATGGGCCTCATCTCGCCTGGAGGAGAGAACCTCCTGGATTTTCTCGAGTTGCGGCAGGTCTTCTCGAGTTACGACGGGGACCTCAGGGACCCGCTCTGGTGGCCTCAGGAAAGGCCAGTTCCCCGTGCGATTTGCTAGGGGGCCTCTCGGGATTCCTCTCCCGTCCATGCCGCGGCCTCAGTCCTTGTGTGGACTCGGGGGCCGGAACCTGAGTATTCCTCTCCAGTGTTGCCATGGATCTTGGGGTGCTTCTGAGTCTCCCCAGGGGAGTCAGGCCTCGTCTCGAGTGGGGGCATGCACGTGTGCTTTCCTCCCGAGCTGCAGCAGTAGTGTCACGCTTCCTGTCACGTGGATCAAGGGATCTGTGGTTTCCCTCGAGGCTTTCGCTCGAGGCTTTCCACGAGGCTTTTCCACAGGGCTGTGCCACGTTGCCACCTTGGTGTGAGTCGGCCTCGGAGTGAAAGACGAGCCGGTGAAGGGAAAAGAGGTTCCTCTGGAATGGACTGAGAAATCTGGGGGACTCTTGGAATGGTGGCACGACCCTGGAGTTCCTCTCGTCGTTCCTGTTGAGAGGGCCTCCTCTTGAGATGCGACGGGAAAGCCGGGAACTCTTTCCCGACGAAGCAGGGAAAGGATCCCTCATCTCGAGCTACCAGGCGGAAACGGGGCTCCTCTGGATGTGGGCGGGACCCTCGTGATTCCTCTCGAGTGGAGACGGCTAGGTCGGGCAACTTCTTGATTTGCACCAAGGGTGTGAAGGACCCTTTCGAAGTTCCAGAGGTGAGGTGTGATCAGCCTTGAGACGCCTCAGCGGAAATGGGCCTCATCTCGCCTGGAGGGGAGAACCTCCTCGATTTTCTCGAGTTGCGGCAGGTCTTCTCGAGTTACGACGGGGACCACAGGGACCCGCTCTGGTGGCCTCAGGAAAGACCAGTCCCCATGCGAGTTGCTAGGGGCCATCTCGGGATTCCTTTCCCGTCCATGCCGGGGCCTAAGACCTTGTGTGGAGTCGGGGCCGGAACCTGAGGATTCCTCTCCAGTGTTGCCATGGATCTTGGGGTGCTTCTGAGTCTCCCCAGGGGAGTCAGGCCTCGTCTCGAGTGGGGGCATGCACGTGCGCTTTCCTCCCGAGCTGCAGCAGTAGTTTCACGCTTCCTGTCATGTGGATCAAGGGATCTGTGGTTTCCCTCGAGGCTTTCGCTCGAGGCTTTCCCACGAGGCTTTCCCACAGGGCTGTGCCACGTGCCACCTTGGTGTGAGTCGATCCTCGGCGTGAAAGACGAGCCGGTGAAGGGAAAAGAGGTTCCTCTGGAATGGACTGAGACATCTGGGGGACTCTTGGAATGGTGGCACGACCCTGGAGTTCCTCTCGCCGTTCCTGTTGAGAGGGCCTCCTCTTGAGATGCGACCCGAACGCCGGGAACTCTTTCTGGACGAAGCAGGGAAAGGATCCCTCATCTCGAGCTACGAGGCAGAAACGGGGCTCCTCTGGATGTGGGCGGGACCCTCGTGTTTCCTCTCGAGTGGAGACGGGTATATCTGGGAACTTCTTGATTTGCACCAAGGGTGTGAAGGACCCTTTCGAAGTTCCAGAGGGGAGGTGTGATCAGCCTCGAGACGCCTCAGCGGAAATGGGCCTCATCTCGCCTGGAAGGGAGAACCTCCTGGATTTTCTCCAGTTGCGGCAGGTCTTCTCGAGTTACGACGGGGACCTCAGGGACCCGCTCTGGTGGCCTCAGGAAAGGCCAGTCCCCATGCGAGTTGCTAGGGGCCATCTCGGGATTCCTCTCCAGTCGCTGCCAGGGCCTAAGACCTTGTGTGGAGTCGGGGCCAGAACCTGAGGATTCCTCTCCAGTGTTGCCATGGATCTTGGGGTGCTTCTGAGTCTCCCCAGGTGAGTCAGGCCTCGTCTCGAGTGGGGGCATGCACGTGCTCTTTTCTCCCGAGCTGCAGCAGTAGTGTCACGCTTCCTGTCACGTGGATCAAGGGATCTGTGGCTTTCCCTCGAGGCTGTCCCTCGAGGCTTTCCCACGAGGCTTTCCCACAGGGCTGTGCCACGTGCCAACTTGGTGTGAGTCGATCCTCGGCGTGAAAGACGAGCCGGTGAAGGGAAAAGAGGTTCCTCTGGAATGGACTGAGACATCTGGGGGACTCTTGGAATGGTGGCACGACCCTGGAGTTCCTCTCGCCGTTCCTGTTGAGAGGGCCTCCTCTTGAGATGCGACGGGAACGCCGGGAACTCTTTCCCGACGAAGCAGGGAAAGGATCCCTCATCTCGAGCTGCGAGACGGAAACGGGGCTCCTCTGGATGAGGGCGGGACCCTCGTGTTTCCTCTCGAGTGGAGACGGGTATGTCGGAGAACGTCTTGAGTTTCACCAAGGGTGTGAAGGACCCTTTCGAAGTTCCAGAGTTGAGGTGTGATCAGCCTCGAGACGCCTCAGCAGAAATGGGCCTCATCTCGCCTGGAGGAGAGAACCTCCTGGATTTTCTCGAGTTGCGGCAGGTCTTCTCGAGTTACGACGGGGACCTCAGGGACCCGCTCTGGTGGCCTCAGGAAAGGCCAGTCCCCGTGCGATTTGCTAGGGGGCCTCTCGGGATTCCTCTCCCGTCCATGCCGCGGCCTCAGTCCTTGTGTGGAGTCGGGGCCGGAACCTGAGGATTCCTCTCCAGTGTTGCCATGGATCTTGGGGTGCTTCTGAGTCTCCCCAGGTGAGTCAGGCCTCGTCTCGAGTGGGGGCATGCACGTGCGCTTTCCTCCCGAGCTGCAGCAGTAGTTTCACGCTTCCTGTCATGTGGATCAAGGGATCTGTGGTTTCCCTCGAGGCTTTCGCTCGAGGCTTTCCCACGAGGCTTTCCCACAGGGCTGTGCCACGTGCCACCTTGGTGTGAGTCGATCCTCGGCGTGAAAGACGAGCCGGTGAAGGGAAAAGAGGTTCCTCTGGAATGGACTGAGACATCTGGGGGACTCTTGGAATGGTGGCACGACCCTGGAGTTCCTCTCGCCGTTCCTGTTGAGAGGGCCTCCTCTTGAGATGCGACCCGAACGCCGGGAACTCTTTCCGGACGAAGCAGGGAAAGGATCCCTCATCTCGAGCTACGAGGCAGAAACGGGGCTCCTCTGGATGTGGGCGGGACCCTCGTGTTTCCTCTCGAGTGGAGACGGGTATGTCTGGGAACTTCTTGATTTGCACCAAGGGTGTGAAGGACCCTTTCGAAGTTCCAGAGGTGAGGTGTGATCAGCCTCGAGACGCCTCAGCTGAAATGGGCCTCATCTCGCCTGGAGGGGAGAACCTCCTGGATTTTCTCGAGTTGCGGCAGGTCTTCTCGAGTTACGACGGGTATCTCAGGGACCCGCTCTGGTGGCCTCAGGAAAGGCCAGTCCCCATGCGAGTTGCTAGGGGCCATCTCGGGATTCCTCTCCAGTCGCTGCCAGGGCCTAAGACCTTGTGTGGAGTCGGGGCCAGAACCTGAGGATTCCTCTCCAGTGTTGCCATGGATCTTGGGGTGCTTCTGAGTCTCCCCAGGTGAGTCAGGCCTTGTCTCGAGTGGGGCATGCACGTGCGCTTTTCTCCCGACCTGCAGCAGTAGTGTCCACGCTTCCTGTCACGTGGATCAAGGGATCTGTGGCTTTCCCTCGAGGCTGTCCCCTCGAGGCTTTCCCACGAGGCTTTCCCACAGGGCTGTGCCACGTGCCACCTTGGTGTGAGTCAATCCTCGGCGTGAAAGACGAGCCGGTGAAGGGAAAAGAGGTTCCTCTGGAATGGACTGAGACATCTGGGGGACTCTTGGAATGGTGGCACGACCCTGGAGTTCCTCTCGCCGTTCCTGTTGAGATGGCCTCCTCTTGAGATGCGACGGGAACGCCGGGAACTCTTTCCCGACGAAGCAGGGAAAGGATCCCTCATCTCGAGCTGCGAGACGGAAACGGGGCTCCTCTGGATGTGGGCGGGACCCTCGTGTTTCCTCTCGAGTGGAGACGGGTATGTCGGAGAACGTCTTGAGTTGCACCAAGGGTGTGAAGGATCCTTTCGAAGTTCCAGAGGTGAGGTGTGATCAGCCTCGAGACGCCTCAGCGGAAATGGGCCTCATCTCGCCTGGAGGAGAGAACCTCCTGGATTTTCTCGAGTTGCGGCAGGTCTTCTCGAGTTACGACGGGGACCTCAGGGACCCGCTCTGGTGGCATCAGGAAAGGCCAGTCCCCGTGCGATTTGCTAGGGGGCCTCTCGGGCTTCCTCTCCCGTCCATGCCGCGGCCTCAGTCCTTGTGTGGAGTCGGGGCCGGAACCTGAGTTTTCCTCTCCAGTGTTGCCATGGATCTTGGAGGGCTTCTGAGTCTCCCCAGGGGAGTCAGGCCTCGTCTCGAGTGGGGGCATGCACGTGCACTTTCCTCCCGAGCTTCAGCAGCAGTGTCACGCTTCCTGTCACGTGGATCAAGGGATCTGTGGTTTCCCTCGAGGCTTTCGCTCGAGGCTTTCCACGAGGCTTTCCCACAGGGCTGTGCCACGTGCCACCTTGGTGTGAGTCGATCCTCGGCGTGAAAGACGAGCCGGTGAAGGGAAAAGAGGTTCCTCTGGAATGGACTGAGACATCTGGGGGACTCTTGGAATGGTGGCACGACCCTGGAGTTCCTCTCGCCGTTCCTGTTGAGAGGGCCTCCTCTTGAGATGCGACGGGAACGCCGGGAACTCTTTCCCGATGAAGCAGGGAAAGGATCCCTCATCTCTAGCTACGAGGCGGAAACGGGGCTCCTCTGGATGTGGGCGGGACCCTCGTGTTTCCTCTCGAGTGGAGACGGGTATGTCGGGGAACTTCTTGATTTGCACCAAGGGTGTGAGTGACCCTTGCGAAGTTCCAGAGGTGAGGTGTGATCAGCCTCGAGACGCCTCAGCGGAAATGGGCCTCATCTCGCCTGGAGGGGAGAAACTCCTGGATTTTCTCGAGTTGCGGCAGGTCTTCTCGAGTTACGACGGGGACCACAGGGACCCGCTCTGGTGGCCTCAGGAAAGGCCAGTCCCCATGCGAGTTGCTAGGGGCCATCTCGGGATTCCTGTCCAGTCCATGCCGGGGCCTAAGTCCTTGTGTGGAGTCGGGGCCGGAACCTGAGGATTCCTCTTCAGTGTTGCCATGGATCTTGGGGTGCTTCTGAGTCTCACCAGGGGAGTCAGGCCTCGTCTCGAGTGGGGGCAATGCACGTGCGCTTTTCTCCCGAGCTGCAGCAGTAGTGTCACGCTTCCTGTCACGTGGATCAAGGGATCTGTGGCTTTCCCTCGAGGCTTTCCCACGAGGCTTTCCCCACAGGGCTGTGCCACGTGCCACCTTGGTGTGAGTCGATGCTCGGCGTGAAATACGAGCCGGTGAAGGGAAAAGAGTTTCCTCTGGAATGGACTGAGACATCTGGGGGACTCTTGGAATGGTGGCACGACCCTGGAGTTCCTCTCGCCGTTCCTGTTGAGAGGGCCTCCTCTTGAGATGCGAAGGGAACGCCGGGAACTCTTTCCCGACGAAGCAGGGAAAGGATCCCTCATCTCGAGCTACGAGGCGGAAACGGGGCTCCTCTGGATGTGGGCGGGACCCTCGTGTTTCCTCTCGAGTGGAGACGGGTATGTCGGGGAACTTCTTAATTTGCACCAAGGTGTGAAGGACCCTTTCGAAGTTCCAGAGGTGAGGTGTGATCAGCCTCGAGACGCCTCAGCGGAAATGGACCTCATCTCGTCTGGAGGGGAGAACCTCCTGGATTTTCTCGAGTTGCGGCAGGTCTTCTCGTGTTACGACGGGGACCTCAGGGACCCGCTCTGGTGGCCTCAGGAAAGGACAGTCCCCGTGCGATTTGCTAGGGGGCCTCTCGGGATTCCTCTCCCGTCCATGCCGTGGCCTCAGTCCTTGTGTGGAGTCGGGGCCGGAACCTGAGGATTCCTCTCCAGTGTTGCCATGGATCTTGGGGTGCTTCTGAGTCTCCCCAGGGTTTCAGGCCTCGTCTCGAGTGGGGGCATGCACGTGCGCTTTCAGCAGTAGTGTCACGCTTCCTGTCACGTGGATCAAGGGATCTGTGGCTTTCCCTCGAGGCTGTCCCTAGAGGCTTTCCCACGAGGCTTTCCCACAGGGCTGTGCCACGTGCCACCTTGGTGTGAGTCGATCCTCGGCGTGAAAGACGAGCCGGTGAAGGGAAAAGAGGTTCCTCTGGAATGGACTAAGACATCTGGGGGACTCTTGGAATGGTGGCACGACCCTGGAGTTCCTCTCGCCGTTCCTGTTCAGAGGGCCTCCTCTTGAGATGCGACGGGAATGCCGGGAACTCTTTCACGACGAAGCAGGGAAAGGATCCCTCATCTCGAGCTACGAGGCGGAAACGGGGCTCCTCTGGATGTGGGCGGGACCCTCGTGTTTCCTCTCGAGTGGAGATGGGTATGTCGGGGAACTTCTTGATTTGCACCAAGGGTGTGAAGGACCCTTTCGAAGTTCCAGAGGTGAGGTGTGATCAGCCTCGAGACGCTTCAGCGGAAATGCGCCTCATCTCGCCTGGAGGGGAAAACATCCTGGATTTTCTCGAGTTGCGGCAGGTCTTCTCGAATTACGACGGGGACCTCAGGGACACGCTCTGGTGGCCTCAGGAAAGGCCAGTCCCCATGCGAGTTGCTAGCGGCCATCTCAGGATTCCTCTGCCGTCCATTCCGGGGAATAAGACCTTGTGTGGAGTCGGGGCCGAAACCTGAGGATTCCTCTCCAGTGTTGCCATGGATCCTGGGGTGCTTCTGAGTCTCCCCAGGGGAGTCAGGGCTCGTCTCGAGTGGGGGCATGCACGTACGCTTTCCTCCCGAGCTGCAGCAGTAGTGTCACGCTTCCTGTCACGTGGATCTAGGGATCTGTGGTTTCCCTCGAGGCTTTCGCTCGAGGATTTCCCACGAGGCTTTCCCACAGGGCTGTGCCACGTGCCACCTTGGTGTGAGTGGATCCTCGGCGTGAAATACGAGCCGGTGAAGGGAAAAGAGGTTCCTCTGGAATGGACTGAGACATCTGGGGGACTCTTGGAATGGTGGCACGACCCTGGAGTTCCTCTCGCCGTTCCTGTTGAGAGGGCCTCCTCTTGAGATGCGACGGGAACGCCGGGAACTCTTTCCCGACGAAGCAGCGAAAGGATCCCTCATCTCGAGCTGCGAGACGGAAACGGGGCTCCTCTGGATGTGAGCGGGACCCACGTGTTTCCTCTCGAGTGGAGACGGGTATGTCGGAGAACGTCTTGAGTTTCACCAAGGGTGTGAAGGACCCTTTCGAAGTTCCAGAGTTGAGGTGTGATCAGCCTCGAGAAGCCTCAGCTGAAATGGGCCTCATCTCGCCTGGAGGAGAGAACCTCCTGGATTTTCTCGTGTTGCGGCAGGTCTTCTCGAGTTACGACGGGGACCTCAGGGACCCGCTCTGGTGGCCTCAGGAAAGACCAGTCCCCATGCGAGTTGCTAGGGGCCATCTCGGGATTCCTCTCCCGTCCATGCCGGGGCCTAAGACCTTGTGTGGAGTCGGGGCCGGAACCTGAGGATTCCTCTCCAGTGTTGCCATGGATCTTGGGGTGCTTCTGAGTCTCCCCAGGGGAGTCAGGCCTCGTCTCGAGTGGGGGCATGCACGTGTGCTTTCCTCCCGAGCTGCAGCAGTAGTGTCACGCTTCCTGTCACGTGGATCAAGGGATCTGTGGTTTCCCTCGAGGCTTTCGCTCGAGGCTTTCCACGAGGCTTTCCCACAGGGCTGTGCCACGTGCCACCTTGGTGTGAGTCGATCCTCGGCGTGAAAGACGAGCCGGTGAAGGGAAAAGAGCTTCCTCTGGAATGGACTGAGACATCTGGGGGACTCTTGGAATGGTGGCACGACCCTGGAGTTCCTCTCGCCGTTCCTGTTGAGAGGGCCTCCTCTTGAGATGCGACGGGAACGCCGGGAACTCTTTCCCGACGAAGCAGGGAAAGGATCCCTCATCTCGAGCTACCAGGCGGAAACGGGGCTCCTGTGGATGTGGGCGGGACCATCGTGTTTCCTCTCGAGTGGAGACGTGTATGTCGGGGAAATTCTTGATTTGTGCCAAGGGTGTCAAGGACCCTTGCGAAGTTCCAGAGGTGGGGTGTGATCAGCCTCGAGACGCCTTAGCGGAAATGGGCCTCATCTCGCCTGGAGGGGAGAGCCTCCTGGATTTTCTCGAGTTGCGGCTGGTCTTCTCGAGTTACGACGGGGACCTCAGGGACCCGCTCTGGTGGCCTCAGGAAAGGCCAGTCCCCATGCGAGTTGCTAGGGGCCATCTCGGGATTCCTGTCCAGTCCATGCCGGGGCCTAAGTCCTTGTGTGGAGTCGGGGCCGGAACCTGAGGATTCCTCTTCAGTGTTGCCATGGATCTTGGGGTGCTTCTGAGTCTCCCCAGGGGAGTCAGGCCTCGTCTCGAGTGGGGGCATGCACGTGCGCTTTTCTCCCGAGCTGCAGCAGTAGTGTCACGCTTCCTGTCACGTGGATCAAGGGATCTGTGGCTTTCCCTCGAGGCTTTCCCACGAGGCTTTCCCACAGGGCTGTGCCACGTGCCACCTTGGTGTGAGTCGATCCTCGGCGTGAAATACGAGCCGGTGAAGTGAAAAGAGGTTCCTCTGGAATGGACTGAGACATCTGGGGGACTCTTGGAATGGTGGCACGACCCTGGAGTTCCTCTCGCCGTTCCTGTTGAGAGGGCCTCCTCTTGAGATGCGACGGGAACACCGGGAACTCTTTCCCGACGAAGCAGGGAAAGGATCCCTCATCTCGAGCTACGAGACGGAAACGGGGCTCCTCTGGATGTGGGCGGGACCCTCGTGTTTCCTCTCGAGTGGAGACGGGTATGTCGGGGAACTTCTTGTTTTGCACCAAGGGTGTGAGTGACCCTTGAGAAGTTCCAGAGGTGAGGTGTGATCAGCCTCGAGACGCCTCAGCGGAAATGGGCCTCATCTCGCCTGGAGGGGAGAACCTCCTCGATTTTCTCGAGTTGCAGCAGGTCTTCTCGAGTTATGACGGGGACCACAGGGACCCGCTCTGGTGGCCTCAGGAAAGACCAGTCCCCATGCGAGTTGCTAGGGGCCATCTCGGGATTCCTCTCCCGTCCATGCCGGGGCCTAAGACCTTGTGTGGAGTCGGGGCCGGAACCTGAGGATTCCTCTCCAGTGTTGCCATGGATCTTGGGGTGCTTCTGAGTCTCCCCAGGGGAGTCAGGCCTCGTCTCGAGTGGGGGCATGCACGTGTGCTTTCCTCCCGAGCTGCAGCAGTAGTCTCACGCTTCCTGTCACGTGGATCAATGGATCTGTGGTTTCCCTCGAGGCTTTCGCTCGAGGCTTTCCACGAGGCTTTCCCACAGGGCTGTGCCACGTGCCACCTTGGTGTGAGTCGATCCTCGGCGTGAAAGACGAGCCGGTGAAGGGAAAAGAGGTTCCTCTGGAATGGACTGAGACATCTGGGGGACTCTTGGAATGGTGGCACGACCCTGGAGTTCCTCTCGCCATTCCTGTTGAGAGGGCCTCCTCTTGAGATGCGACGGGAACGCCGGGAACTCTTTCCCGACGAAGCAGGGAAAGGATCCCTCATCTCGAGCTACGAGGCGGAAACGGGGCTCCTCTGGATGTGGGCGGGACCCTCGTGTTTCCTCTCGAGTGGAGACGGGCATGTCGGGGAAATTCTTGATTTGCGCCAAGGGTGTCAAGGACCCTTGCGAAGTTCCAGAGGTGAGGTGTGATCAGCCTCGAGACGCCTCAGCGGAAATGGGCCTCATCTCGCCTGGAGGGGAGAACCTCCTGGATTTTCTCGAGTTGCGGCAGGTCTTCTCGAGTTACGACGGGGACCTCAGGGACCCGCTCTGGTGGCCTCAGGAAAGGCCAGTCCCCATGCGAGTTGCTAGGGGCCATCTCGGGATTCCTGTCCAGTCCATGCCGGGGCCTAAGTCCTTGTGTGGAGTCGGGGCCAGAACCTGAGGATTCCTCTTCAGCGTTGCCATGGATCTTGGGGTGCTTCTGAGTCTCCCCAGGGGATTCAGGCCTCGTCTCGTGTGGGGGCATGCACGTGCGCTTTTCTCCCGAGCTGCAGCAGTAGTGTCACGCTTCCTGTCACGTGGATCAAGGGATCTGTGGCTTTCCCTCGAGGCTTTCCCACGAGGCTTTCCCACAGGGCTGTGCCACGTGCCACCTTGGTGTGAGTCGATCCTCGGCGTGAAATACGAGCCGGTGAAGGGAAAAGAGTTTCCTCTGGAATGGACTGAGACAACTGGCGGACTCTTGGAATGGTGGCACGACCCTGGAGTTCCTCTCGCCGTTCCTGTTGAGAGGGCCTCCTCTTGAGATGCGACGGGAACGCCGGGAACTGTTTCCCGACGAAGCAGGGAAAGGATCCCTCATCTCGAGCTACGAGGCGGAAACGGGGCTCCTATGGATGTGGGCGGGACCCTCGTGTTTCCTCTCGAGTGGAGACGGGTATGTCGGGGAACTTCTTGTTTTGCACCAAGGGTGTGAGTGACCCTTGAGAAGTTTCAGAGGTGAGGTGTGATCAGCCTCGAGACGCCTCAGCCGAAATGGGCCTCATCTCGCCTGGAGGGGAGAACCTCCTGGATTTTCTCGAGTTGCGGCAGGTCTTCTCGAGTTACGACGGGGACCACAGGGACCCGCTCTGGTGGCCTCAGGAAAGAACAGTCCCCATGCGAGTTGCTAGGGGCCATCTCGGTATTCCTCTCCCGTCCATGCCGGGGCCTAAGACCTTGTGTGGAGTCGGGGCCGGAACCTGAGGATTCCTCTCCAGTGCTGCCATGGATCTTGGGGTGCTTCTGAGTCTCCCCAGGGGAGTCAGGCCTCGTCTCGAGTGGGGGCATGCACGTGCGCTTTCCTCCCGAGCTGCAGCAGTAGTGTCACGCTTCCTGTCACGTGGATCAAGGGATCTGTGGTTTCCCTCGAGGCTTTCGCTCGAGGATTTCCCACGAGGCTTTCCCACAGGGCTGTGCCACGTGCCACCTTGGTGTGAGTGGATCCTCGGCGTGAAATACGAGCCGGTGAAGGGAAAAGAGGTTCCTCTGGAATGGACTGAGACATCTGGGGGACTCTTGGAATGGTGGCACGACCCTGGAGTTCCTCTCGCCGTTCCTGTTGAGAGGGCCTCCTCTTGAGATGCGACGGGAACGCCGGGAACTCTTTCCCGACGAAGCAGGGAAGGGATCCCTCATCTCGAGCTGCGAGACGGAAACGGGGCTCCTCTGGATGAGGGCGGGACCCTCGTGTTTCCTCTCGAGTGGAGACGGGTATGTCGGAGAACGTCTTGAGTTTCACCAAGGGTGTGAAGGACCCTTTCGAAGTTCCAGAGGTGAGGTGTGATCAGCCTCGAGACGCCTCAGCGGAAATGGGCCTCATCTCGCCTGGAGGGGAGAACCTCCTGGATTTTCTCGAGTTGCGGCAGGTCTTCTCGAGTTACGACGGGTATCTCAGGGACCCGCTCTGGTGGCCTCAGGAAAGGCCAGTCCCCATGCGAGTTGCTAGGGGCCATCTCGGGATTCCTCTCCAGTCGCTGCCAGGGCCTAAGACCTTGTGTGGAGTCGGGGCCAGAACCTGAGGATTCCTCTCCAGTGTTGCCATGGATCTTGGGGTGCTTCTGAGTCTCCCCAGGTGAGTCAGGCCTCGTCTCGAGTGGGGGCATGCACGTGCGCTTTTCTCCCGAGCTGCAGCAGTAGTGTCACGCTTCCTGTCACGTGGATCAAGGGATCTGTGGCTTTCCCTCGAGGCTGTCCCTCGAGGCTTTCCCACGAGGCTTTCCCACAGGGCTGTGCCACGTGCCACCTTGGTGTGAGTCGATCCTCGGCGTGAAAGACGAGCCGGTGAAGGGAAAAGAGGTTCCTCTGGAATGGACTGAGACATCTGGGGGACTCTTGGAATGGTGGCACGACCCTGGAGTTCCTCTCGCCGTTCCTGTTGAGAGGGCCTCCTCTTGAGATGCGACGGGAACGCCGGGAACTCTTTCCCGACGAAGCAGGGAAAGGATCCCTCATCTCGAGCTACCAGGCGGAAACGGGGCTCCTGTGGATGTGGGCGGGACCATCGTGTTTCCTCTCGAGTGGAGACGGGTATGTCGGAGAACGTCTTGAGTTGCACCAAGGGTGTGAAGGACCCTTTCGAAGTTCCAGAGGTGAGGTGTGATCAGCCTCGAGACTCCTCAGTGGAAATGGGCCTCATCTCGCCTGGAGGAGAGAACCTCCTGGATTTTCTCGAGTTGCGGCAGGTCTTCTCGAGTTACGACGGGGACCTCAGGGACCCGCTCTGGTGGCCTCAGGAAAGGCCAGTCCCCGTGCGATTTGCTAGGGGGCCTCTCGGGATTCCTCTCCCGTCCATGCCGCGGCCTCAGTCCTTGTGTGGAGTCGGGGCCGGAACCTGAGTTTTCCTCTCCAGTGTTGCCATGGATCTTGGAGGGCTTCTGAGTCTCCCCAGGGGAGTCAGGCCTCGTCTCGAGTGGGGGCATGCACGTGCACTTTCCTCCCGAGCTTCAGCAGCAGTGTCACGCTTCCTGTCACGTGGATCAAGGGATCTGTGGTTTCCCTCGAGGCTTTCGCTCGAGGCTTTCCCACGAGGCTTTCCCACAGGGCTGTGCCACGTGCCACCTTGGTGTGAGTGAATCCTCGGCGTGAAAGACGAGCCGGTGAAGGGAAAAGAGGTTCCTCTGGAATGGACTGAGACATCTGGGGGACTCTTGGAATGGTGGCACGACCCTGGAGTTCCTCTCGCCGTTCCTGTTGAGAGGGCCTCCTCTTGAGATGCGACGGGAACGCCGGGAACTCTTTCCCGATGAAGCAGGGAAAGGATCCCTCATCTCGAGCTACGAGGCGGAAACGGGGCTCCTCTGGATGTGGGCGGGACCCTCGTGTTTCCTCTCGAGTGGAGACGGGTATGTCGGGGAACTTCTTGATTTGCACCAAGGGTGTGAGTGACCCTTGCGAAGTTCCAGAGGTGAGGTGTGATCAGCCTCGAGACGCCTCAGCGGAAATGGGCCTCATCTCGCCTGGAGGGGAGAAACTCCTGGATTTTCTCGAGTTGCGGCAGGTCTTCTCGAGTTACGACGGGGACCACAGGGACCCGCTCTGGTGGCCTCAGGAAAGGCCAGTCCCCATGCGAGTTGCTAGGGGCCATCTCGGGATTCCTCTCCCGTCCATGCCGGGGCCTAAGTCCTTGTGTGGAGTCGGGGCCGGCACCTGAGGATTCCTCTCCAGTGTTGCCATGGATCTTGGGGTGCTTTTGAGTCTCCCCAGGGGAGTCAGGCCTCGTCTCGAGTGGGGGCATGCACGTGCGCTTTCCTCCCGAGCTGCAGCAGTAGTGTCACGCTTCCTGTCACGTGGATCAAGGGATCTGTGGTTTCCCTCGAGGCTTTCGCTCGAGGCTTTCCACGAGGCTTTCCCACAGGGCTGTGCCACGTTCCACCTTGTTGTGAGTCGATCCTCGGCTTGAAAGACGAGCCGGTGAAGGGAAAAGAGGTTCCTCTGGAATGGACTGAGACATCTGGGGGACTCTTGGAATGTTGGCACGACCCTGGAGTTCCTCTCGCCGTTCCTGTTGAGAGGGCCTCCTCTTGAGATGCGACGGGAACGCCGGGAACTCTTTCCCGACGAAGCAGGGAAAGGATCCCTCATCTCGAGCTACGAGGCAGAAACGGGGCTCCTCTGAATGTGGGCGGGACCCTCGTGTTTCCTCTCGAGTTGAGACGGGTATGTCGGGGAAATTCTTGATTTGCTCCAAGGGTGTCAAGGACCCTTGCGAAGTTCCAGAGGTAAGGTGTGATCAGCCTCGAGACGCCTCAGCGGAAATGGACCTCATCTCGCCTGGAGGGGAGAGCCTCCTGGATTTTCTCGAGTTGCGGCAGGTCTTCTCGAGTTACGACGGGGACCTCAGGGACCCGCTCTGGTGGCCTCAGGAAAGGCCAGTACCCATGCGAGTTGCTAGGTGCCATCTCGGGATTCCTCTCCCGACCATGCCGGGGCCTAAATCCTTGTGTGGAGTCGGGGCCGGAACCTGAGGATTCCTCTTCAGTGTTGCCATGGATCTTGGGGTGCTTCTGAGTCTCCCCAGGGGAGTCAGGCCTCGTCTCAGGTGGGGGCATGCACGTGCGCTTTTCTCCCGAGCTGCAGCAGTAGTGTCACGCTTCCTGTCACGTGGATCAAGGGATCTGTGGCTTTCCCTCGAGGCTTTCGCTTGAGGCTTTCCCACGAGGCTTTCCCACAGGGCTGTGCCACGTGCCACCTTGGTGGGAGTCGATCCTCGGCGTGAAATACGAGCCGGTGAAGGGAAAAGAGGTTCCTCTGGAATGGACTGAGACATCTGAGGGACTCTTGGAATGGTGGCACGACCCTGGAGTTCCTCTCGCAGTTCCTGTTGAGAGGGCCTCCTCTTGAGATGCGACGGGAACGCCGGGAACTCTTTCCCGACGAAGCAGGGAAAGGATCCCTCATCTGGAGCAAGGAGGCGGAAACGGGGCTCCTCTGGATGTGGGCGGGACCCTCGTGTTTCCTCTCGAGTGGAGACGGGTATGTCGGGGAACTTCTTGATTTGCACCAAGGGTGTGAAGGACCCTTTCAAAGTTCCAGAGGTGAGGTGTGATCAGCCTCGAGACGCCTCAGCGGAAATGGGACTCATCTCGCCTGGAAGGGAGAACCTCCTGGATTTTCTCGAGTTGCGGCAGGTCTTCTCGAGTTACGACGGGTATCTCAGGGACCCGCTCTGGTGGCCTCAGGAAAGGCCAGTCCCCATGCGAGTTGCTAGGGGCCATCTCGGGATTCCTCTCCCGTCGCTGCCGGGGCCTAAGTCCTTGTCTGGAGTCGGGGCCAGAACCTGAGGATTCCTCTCCAGTGTTGCCATGGATCTTGGGGTGCTTCTGAGTCTCCCCAGGGGAGTCAGGCCTCGTCTCGAGTGGGGGCATGCACGTGCGCTTTCCTCCAGAGCTGCAGCAGTAGTGTCACGCTTCCTGTCACATGGATCAAGGGATCTGTGGTTTCCCTCGAGGCTTTCGCTAGAGGCTTTCCCACGAGGCTTTCCCACAGGGCTGTGCCACGTGCCACCTTGGTGGGAGTCGATCCTCAGCGTGAAAGACGAGCCGGTGAAGGGAAAAGAGGTTCCTCTGGAATGGACTGAGACATCTGGGGGACTCTTGGAATGGTGGCACAACCCTGAAGTTCCTCTCGTTGATCCTCTTGAGAGGGCCTCTTCTTGAGATGCGACGGGAACGCCGGGAACTCTTTCCCGACGAAGCAGGGAAAGGATCCCTCATCTCGAGCTGCGAGGCGGAAACGGGGCTCCTCTAGATGTTTGCGGGACCCTCGTGTTTCCTCTCGAGTGGAGACGGGTATGTCGGGGAACTTCTTGATTTGCACCAAGGGTGTGAGTGACCCTTGCGAAGTTCCAGAGGTGAGGTGTGATCAGCCTCGAGACGCCTCAGCGGAAATGGGCCTCATCTCGCCTGGAGGGGAGAACCTCCTGGATTTTCTCGAGTTGCGGCAGGTCTTCTCGAGTTATGACGGGGACCTCAGGGACCCGCTCTGGTGGCCTCAGGAAAGGCTAGTCCCCGTGCGAGTTGCTAGGGGCCATCTCGGGATTCCTCTCTCGTCCATGCTGGGGCCTAAGACTTTGTGTGGAGTCTGGGCCGGAACCTGAGGATTCCTCTCCAGTGTTGCCATGGATCTTGGGGTGCTTCTCAGTCTCCCCAGGGGAGTCAGGCCTCGTCTCGGGTGGGGGCATGCACGTGCGCTTTCCTCCCGAGCTGCAGCAGTAGTGTCACGCTTCCTGTCACGTGGATCAAGGGATCTGTGGTTTCTTCGAGGCTTTCGCTCGAGGCTTTCCCACAGGGCTGTGCCACGTGCACCCTTGGTGTGAGTCGATCCTCGGCGTGAAAGACGAGCTGGTGAAGGGAAAAGAGGTTCCTCTGGAATGGACTGAGACATCTGGGGGACTCTTGGAATGGTGGCATGACCCTGGAGTTCCTCTCGCCATTCCTGTTGAGAGGGCCTCCACTTGAGATGCGACGGGAACGCCGGGAACTCTTTCCCGACGAAGCAGGGAAAGGATCCCTCATCTCGAGCTACGAGGCGGAAACGGGGCTCCTCTGGATGTGGTCGGGACCCTCGTGTTTCCTCTCGAGTGGAGACGGGTATGTCGGGGAACTTCGTGATTTGCACCAAGGGTGTGAAGGACCCTTGCGAAGTTCCAGAGGTGAGGTGTGATCAGCCTCGAGACGCCTCAGCGGAAATGGGCCTCATCTCGCCTGGAGGGGAGAACCTCCTGGATTTTCTCGAGTTGCGGCAGGTCTTCTCGAGTTACGACGGGGACCACAGGGACCCGCTCTGGTGGCCTCAGGAAAGACCAGTCCCCATGCGAGTTGCTAGGGGCCATCTCGGGATTCCTCTCCCGTCCATGCCGGGGCCTAAGACCTTGTGTGGAGTCGGGGCCAGAACCTGAGGATTCCTCTCCAGTGTTGCCATGGATCTTGGGGTGCTTCTGAGTCTCCCCAGGGGAGTCAGGCCTCGTCTCGAGTGGGGGCATGCACGTGCGCTTTCCTCCCGAGCTGCAGCAGTAGTGTCACGCTTCCTGTCACGTGGATCAAGGGATCTGTGGTTTCCCTCGAGGCTTTCGCTCGAGGCTCTCCACGAGGCTTTCCCACAGGGCTGTGCCACGTGCCACCTTGGTGTGAGTCGATCCTCGGCGTGAAAGACGAGCCGGTGAAGGGAAAAGAGGTTCCTCTGGAATGGACTGAGACATCTGGGGGACTCTTGGAATGGTGGCACGACCCTGGAGTTCCTCTCGCCGTTCCTATTGAGAGGGCCTCCTCTTGAGATGCGACGGGAACGCCGGGAACTCTTTCCCGACGAAGCAGGGAAAGGATCCCTCATTTCGAGCTACGAGGCGGAAACGGGGCTCCTCTGGATGTGGACGGGACCATCGTGTTTCCTCTCGAGTGGAGACGGGTATGTCGGGGAAATTCTTGATTTGCGCCAAGGGTGTCAAGGACCCTTGCGAAGTTCCAGAGGTGAGGTGTGATCAGCCTTGAGACGCCTCAGCGGAAATGGGCCTCATCTCGCCTGGAGGGGAGAGCCTCCTGGATTTTCTCGAGTTGCGGCAGGTCTTCTCGAGTTACGACGGGGACCTCAGGGACCCGCTCTGGTGGCCTCAGGAAAGGCCAGTCCCCATGCGAGTTGCTAGGGGCCATCTCGGGATTCCTCTCCCGTCCATGCCGGGGCCTAAGTCCTTGTGTGGAGTCGGGGCCGGAACCTGAGGATTCCTCTTCAGTGTTGCCATGGATCTTGGGGTGCTTCTGAGTCTCCCCAGGGGAGTCAGGCCTCGTCTCGAGTGGGGGCATGCACGTGGGCTTTTCTCCTGAGCTGGAGCAGTAGTGTCTCGCTTCCTGTCACGTGGATCAAGGGATCTGTGGCTTTCCCTCGAGGCTTTCCCACGAGGCTTTCCCACAGGGCCGTGCCACGTGCCACCTTGGTGTGAGTCGATCCTCGGCGTGAAAGACGAGCCGGTGAAGGGAAAAGAGGTTCCTCTGGAATGGACTGAGACATCTGGGGGACTCTTGGAATGGTGGCACGACCCTGGAGTTCCTCTCGCCGTTCCTGTTGAGAGGGCCTCCTCTTGAGATGCGACGGGAACGCCAGGAACTCTTTCCGAACGAAGCAGGGAAAGGATCCCTCATCTCGAGCTACGAGGCGGAAACGGGGCTCCTCTGGATGTGGGCGGGACCCTCGTGTTTCCTCTCGAGTGGAGACGGGTATGTCGGGGAACTTCTTGATTTGCACCAAGGGTGTGAAGGACCCTTGCGACGTTCCAGAGGTGAGGTGTGATCAGCCTCGAGACGCCTCAGCGGAAATGGGCCTCATCTCGCCTGGAGGGGAGAACCTCCTGGATTTTCTCGAGTTGCGGCAGGTCTTCTCGAGTTACGACGGGGACCTCAGGGACCCGCTCTGGTGGCCTCAGGAAAGGCCAGTCCCCATGCGAGTTCTAGGGGCCATCTCGGGATTCCTCTCCCGTCCATGCCGGGGCCTAAGTCCTTGTGTGGAGTCGGGGCCGGAACCTGAGGATTCCTCTTCAGTGTTGCCATGGATCTTGGGGTGCTTCTGAGTCTCCCCAGGGTTTCAGGCCTCGTCTCGAGTGGGGGCATGCACGTGCGCTTTCCTCCCGAGCTGCAGCAGTAGTGTCACGCTTCCTGTCACGTGGATCAAGGGATCTGTGGTTTCCCTCGAGGCTTTCGCTCGAGGCTTTCCCACGAGGCTTTCCCACAGGGCTGTGCCACGTGCCACCTTGGTGGGAGTCGATCCTCGGCGTGAAAGAAAGCCGGTGAAGGCAAAAGAGGTTCCTCTGGAGTGGACTGGGACATCTGAGGGACTCGGAATGGTGGCACGACCCTGGAGTTCCTCTCGCCGTTCCTGTTGAGAGGGCCTCCTCTTGAGATGCGACAGGAACGGCGTGAACTCTTTCCCGACGAAGCAGGGAAAGGATCCCTCATCTCGAGCTACGAGGTGGAAACGGGGCTCCTCTGGATGTGGGCGGGACCCTCGTGTTTCCTCTCGAGTGGAGACGGGTATGTCGGGGAACTTCTTGATTTGCACCAAGGGTGTGAAGGACCCTTTCGAAGTTCCAGAGGTGAGGTATGATCAGCCTCGAGACGCCTCAGCGGAAATGGGCCTCATCTCGCCTGGAGGGGAGAACCTCCTGGTTTCTCTCGAGTTGCGGCAGGTCTTCTCGAGTTACGACGGGGACCTCAGGGACCCGCTCTGGTGGCCTCAGGAAAGGCCAGTCCCCATGCGAGTTGCTAGGGGGCCTCTCGGGATTCCTCTCCCGTCCATGCCGCGGCCTCAGTCCTTGTGTGGAGTCGGGGCCGGAACCTGAGGATTCCTCTCCAGTGTTGCCATGGATCTTAGGGTGCTTCTGAGTCTCCCCAGGGGAGTCAGGCCTCGTCTCGAGTGGGGGCATGCACGTGCGCTTTCCTCCCGAGCTGCAGCAATAGTGTCACGCTTCCTGTCACGTGGATCAAGGGATCTGTGGTTTCCCTCGAGGCTTTCGCTCGAGGCTTTCCCACAGGGCTGTGCCACGTGCACCCTTGGTGTGAGTCGATCCTCGGCGTGAAAGACGAGCCGGTGAAGGGAAAAGAGGTTCCTCTGGAATGGACTGAGACATCTGGGGGACTCTTGGAATGGTGGCATGACCCTGGAGTTCCTCTCGCCATTCCTGTTGAGAGGGCCTCCACTTTAGATGCGACGGGAACGCCGGGAACTCTTTCCCGACGAAGCAGGGAAAGGATCCCTCATCTCGAGCTACGAGGCGGAAAAGGGGCTCCTCTGGATGTGGGCGGGACCCTCGTGTTTCCTCTCGAGTGGAGACGGGTATGTCGGGGAACTTCTTGATTTGCACCATGGGTGTGAAGGACCCTTTCGAAGTTCCAGAGGTGAGGTGTGATCAGCCTCGAGACGCCTCAGCGGAAATGGGCCTCATCTCGCCTGGAGGGGAGAACCTCCTGGATTTTCTCGAGTTGCGGCAGGTTTTCTCCAGTTATGACGGGGACCTCAGGGACCCGCTCTGGTGGCCTCAGGAAAGGCCATTCCACTGCGAGTTCCTAGGGGACCTCTCGGGATAACTCTCCCGTCCATGCCGCGGACTCAGTCCTTGTGTGGATTCGGGGCCGGAACCTGAGGATTCCTCTCCAGTGTTGCCATGGATCTTGGGGTGCTTCTGATTCTCCCCAGGGGAGTCAGGCCTCGTCTCGAGTGGGGGCATGCACGTGCGCTTTCCTCCCGAGCTGCAGCAGTAGTGTCACGCTTCCTGTCACGTGGATCAAGGGATCTGTGGTTTCCCTCGAGGCTTTCGCTCGAGGCTTTCCCACGAGGCTTTCCCACAGGGCTGTGCCACGTGCCACCTTGGTGGGAGTCGATCCTCGGCGTGAAAGAAAGCCGGTGAAGGCAAAAGAGGTTCCTCTGGAGTGGACTGGGACATCTGAGGGACTCGGAATGGTGGCACGACCCTGGAGTTCCTCTCGCCGTTCCTGTTGAGAGGGCCTCCTCTTGAGATGCGACAGGAACGGCGTGAACTCTTTCCCGACGAAGCAGGGAAAGGATCCCTCATCTCGAGCTACGAGGTGGAAACGGGGCTCCTCTGGATGTGGGCGGGACCCTCGTGTTTCCTCTCGAGTGGAGACGGGTATGTCGGGGAACTTCTTGATTTGCACCAAGGGTGTGAAGGACCCTTTCGAAGTTCCAGAGGTGAGGTATGATCAGCCTCGAGACGCCTCAGCGGAAATGGGCCTCATCTCGCCTGGAGGGGAGAACCTCCTGGTTTCTCTCGAGTTGCGGCAGGTCTTCTCGAGTTACGACGGGGACCTCAGGGACCCGCTCTGGTGGCCTCAGGAAAGGCCAGTCCCCATGCGAGTTGCTAGGGGGCCTCTCGGGATTCCTCTCCCGTCCATGCCGCGGCCTCAGTCCTTGTGTGGAGTCGGGGCCGGAACCTGAGGATTCCTCTCCAGTGTTGCCATGGATCTTAGGGTGCTTCTGAGTCTCCCCAGGGGAGTCAGGCCTCGTCTCGAGTGGGGGCATGCACGTGCGCTTTCCTCCCGAGCTGCAGCAATAGTGTCACGCTTCCTGTCACGTGGATCAAGGGATCTGTGGTTTCCCTCGAGGCTTTCGCTCGAGGCTTTCCCACAGGGCTGTGCCACGTGCACCCTTGGTGTGAGTCGATCCTCGGCGTGAAAGACGAGCCGGTGAAGGGAAAAGAGGTTCCTCTGGAATGGACTGAGACATCTGGGGGACTCTTGGAATGGTGGCATGACCCTGGAGTTCCTCTCGCCATTCCTGTTGAGAGGGCCTCCACTTTAGATGCGACGGGAACGCCGGGAACTCTTTCCCGACGAAGCAGGGAAAGGATCCCTCATCTCGAGCTACGAGGCGGAAAAGGGGATCCTCTGGATGTGGGCGGGACCCTCGTGTTTCCTCTCGAGTGGAGACGGGTATGTCGGGGAACTTCTTGATTTGCACCATGGGTGTGAAGGACCCTTTCGAAGTTCCAGAGGTGAGGTGTGATCAGCCTCGAGACGCCTCAGCGGAAATGGGCCTCATCTCGCCTGGAGGGGAGAACCTCCTGGATTTTCTCGAGTTGCGGCAGGTTTTCTCCAGTTATGACGGGGACCTCAGGGACCCGCTCTGGTGGCCTCAGGAAAGGCCATTCCACTGCGAGTTCCTAGGGGACCTCTCGGGATAACTCTCCCGTCCATGCCGCGGACTCAGTCCTTGTGTGGAGTCGGGGCCGGAACCTGAGGATTCCTCTCCAGTGTTGCCATGGATCTTGGGGTGCTTCTGAGTCTCCCCAGGGGAGTCAGGCCTCGTCTCGAGTGGGGGCATGCACGTGCGCTTTCCTCCCGAGCTGCAGCAGTAGTGTCACGCTTCCTGTCACGTGGATCAAGGGATCTGTGGTTTCCCTCGAGGCTTTCGCTCGAGGCTTTCCCACGAGGCTTTCCCACAGGGCTGTGCCACGTGCCACCTTGGTGGGAGTCGATCCTCGTCGTGAAAGAAAGCCGGTGAAGGCAAAAGAGGTTCCTCTGGAGTGGACTGGGACATCTGAGGGACTCGGAATGGTGGCACGACCCTGGAGTTCCTCTCGCCGTTCCTGTTGAGAGGGCCTCCTCTTGAGATGCGACAGGAACGGCGTGAACTCTTTCCCGACGAAGCAGGGAAAGGATCCCTCATCTCGAGCTACGAGGTGGAAACGGGGCTCCTCTGGATGTGGGCGGGACCCTCGTGTTTCCTCTCGAGTGGAGACGGGTATGTCGGGGAACTTCTTGATTTGCACCAAGGGTGTGAAGGACCCTTTCGAAGTTCCAGAGGTGAGGTATGATCAGCCTCGAGACGCCTCAGCGGAAATGGGCCTCATCTCGCCTGGAGGGGAGAACCTCCTGGTTTCTCTCGAGTTGCGGCAGGTCTTCTCGAGTTACGACGGGGACCTCAGGGACCCGCTCTGGTGGACTCAGGAAAGGCCAGTCCCCGTGCGAGTTGCTAGGGGCCATCTCGGGATTCCTCTCCCGTCCATGCCGGGGCCTAAGACCTTGTGTGGAGTCGGGGCCGGAACCTGAGGATTCCTCTCCAGTGTTGCCATGGATCTTGGGGAGCTTCTCAGTCTCCCCAGGGGAGTCAGGCCTCGTCTCGAGTGGGGGCATGCACGTGCGCTTTCCTCCCGAGCTGCAGCAGTAGTTTCACGCTTCCTGTCACGTGGATCAAGGGATCTGTGGTTTCCCTCGAGGCTTTCGCTTGAGGCTTTCCCACGAGGCTTTCCCACAGGGCTGTGCCACGTGCCACCTTGGTGTGAGTCGATCCTCGGCGTGAAAGACGAGCCGGTGAAGGGAAAAGAGGTTCCTCTGGAATGGACTGAGACATCTGGGGGACTCTTGGAATGGTGGCACGACCCTGAAGTTCCTCTCGTCGATCCTCTTGAGAGGGCCTCCTCTTGAGATGCGACGGGAACGCCGGGAACTCTTTCCCGACGAAGCAGGGAAAGGATCCCTCATCTCGAGCTACGAGGCGGAAACGGGGCTCCTCTGGATGTGGGCGGGACCCTCGTGTTTCCTCTCGAGTGGAGACGGGTATGTCGGGGAACTTCTTGATTTGCACCAAGGGTGTGAAGGACCCTTTTAAAGTTCCAGAGGTGAGGTGGGATCAGCCTCGAGACGCCTCAGCGGAAATGGGCCTTATCTCGCCTGGAGGGGAGAACCTCCTGAATTTTCTCGAGTTGCGGCAGGTCTTCTCGAGTTACGACGGGGACCTCAGGGACCCGCTCTGGTGGCCTCAGGAAAGGCCAGTCCCCGTGCGAGTTGCTAGGGGCCATCTCGGGATTCCTCTCCCGTCCATGCCGGGGCCTAAGACCTTGTGTGGAGTCGGGGCTGGAACCTGAGGATTCCTCTCCAGGGTTGCCATGGATCTTGGGGTGCTTCTCAGTCTCCCCAGGGGAGTCAGGCCTCGTCTCGAGTGGGGGCATGCACGTGCGCTTTCCTCCCGAGCTGCAGCAGTAGTGTCACGCTTCCTGTCACGTGGATCAAGGGATCTGTGGTTTCCCTCGAGGCTTTCGCTCGAGGCTTTCCCACGAGGCTTTCCCACAGGGCTGTGCCACGTGCCACCTTGGTGGGAGTCGATCCTCGGCGTGAAAGACGAGCCGGTGAAAGCAAAAGAGGTTCCTCTGGAGTGGACTGGGACATCTGAGGGACTAGGAATGGTGGCACGACCCTGGAGTTCCTCTCGCCGTTCCTGTTGAGAGGGCCTCCTCTTGAGATGCGACAGGAACGGCGTGAACTCTTTCCCGACGAAGCAGGGAAAGGATCCCTCATCTCGAGCTACGAGGTGGAAACGGGGCTACTCTGGATGTGGGCGGGACCCTCGTGTTTCCTCTCGAGTGGAGACGGGTATGTCGGGGAACTTCTTGATTTGCACCAAGGGTGTGAAAGACCCTTTCGAAGTTCCAGAGGTGAGGTATGATCAGCCTCGAGACGCCTCAGCGGAAATGGGCCTCATCTCGCCTGGAGGGGAGAACCTCCTGGTTTCTCTCGAGTTGCGGCAGGTCTTCTCGAGTTACGACGGGGACCTCAGGGACCCGCTCTGGTGGCCTCAGGAAAGGCCAGTCCCTGTGCGAGTTACTAGGGGCCATCTCGGGATTCCTCTCCCGTCCATGCCGGGGCCTAAGACCTTGTGTGGAGTCGGGGCCGGAACCTGAGGATTCCTCTCCAGTGTTGCCATGGATCTTGGGGAGTTTCTCAGTGTCCCCAGGGGAGTCAGGCCTCGTCTCGAGTGGGGGCATGCACGTGTGCTTTCCTCCCGAGCTGCAGCAGTAGTGTCACGCCTCCTGTCACGTGGATCAAGGGATCTGTGGTTTCCCTCGAGGCTTTCGCTCGAGGCTTTCCCACGAGGCTTTCTCACAGGGCTGTGCCACGTGCCACCTTGGTGGGAGTCGATCCTCGGCGTGAAAAACGAGCCGGTGAAGGGAAAAGAGGTTCCTCTGGAATGGACTGACACATCTGGGGGACTCTTGGAATGGTGGCACGACCCTGAAGTTCCTCTCGTCGATCCTCTTGAGAGGGCCTCCTCTTGAGATGCGACGGGAACGCCGGGAACTCTTTCCCGATGAAGCAGGGAAAGGATCCCTCATCTCGAGCTACGTGGCGGAAACGCGGCTCCTCTGGATGTGGGCGGGACCCTCGTGTTTCCTCTCGAGTGGAGACGGGTATGTCGGGGAACTTCTTGATTTGCACCAAGGGTGTGAAGGACCCTTTCAAAGTTCCAGAGGTGAGGTGTGATCAGCCTCGAGACGCCTCAGTGGAAATGGGCCTCATCTCGCCTGGAGGGGAGAACCTCCTGGATATTCTCGAGTTGCGGCAGGTCTTCTCGATTTACGACGGGGACCTCAGGGACCTGCTCTGGTGGCCACAGGAGAGGCCAGTCCCCGTGCAAGTTGGTAGGGGCCATCTCGGATTCCTCTCCCGTCCATGCCGGGGCTAAGACCTTGTGTGGAGTCGGGGCCGGAACCTGAGGATTCCTCTCCAGTGTTTGCCATGGATCTTGGGGTGCTTCTGAGTCTCCCCAAGGGAGTCAGGCCTCGTCTCGAGTGGGGGCATGCACGTGCGCTTTCCTCCCGAGCTGCAGCCGTAGTGTCACGCTTCCTGTCACGTGGATCAAGGGATCTGTGGTTTCCCTCGAGGCTTTTGCTCGAGGCTTTCCCACGAGGCTTTCCCACAGGGCAGTGCCACGTGCCACCTTGGTGTGAGTCGATCCTCGGCGTGAAAGACGAGCCAGTGAAGGGAAAAGAGGTTTCTCTGGAATGGACTGAGACATCTGGGGGACTCTTGGAATGGTGGCACGACCCTGGAGTTCCTCTCGCCGTTCCTGTTGAGAGGGCCTCCTCTTGAGATGCGACGGGAACGCCGGGAACTCTTTCCCGACGAAGCTGGGAAAGGATCCCTCATCTCGAGCTACGAGGTGGAAACGGGGCTCCTCTGGATGTGGGCGGCACCCTCGTGTTTCCTCTCGAGTGGAGACGGGTATGTCGGGGAACTTCTTGATTTGCACCAAGGGTGTGAAGGACCCTTTCGAAGTTCCAGAGGTGAGGTGTGATCAGCCTCGAGACGCCTCAGCGGAAATGGGCCTCATCTCGCCTGGAGGGGAGAACCTCCTGGATTTTCTCGAGTTGTGGCAGGTCTTCTCGAGTTACGACGGGGACCTCAGGGACCCGCTCTGGTGGCCTCAGGAAAGGCCAGTCCCCGTGTGAGTTACTAGGGGCCATCTCGGGATTCCTCTCCCGTCCATGCCGGGGCCTAAGACCTTGTGTGGAGTCGGGGCCGGAACCTGAGGACTCCTCTCCAGTGTTGCCATGGATCTTGGGGTGCTTCTGAGTCTCCCCAGGGGAGTCAGGCCTCGTCTCGAGTGGGGGCATGCACGTGCGCTTTCCTCCCGAGCTGCAGCAGTAGTGTCACGCTTCCTGTCACGTGGATGAAGGGATCTGTGGTTTCCCTCGAGGCTTTCCCTCGAGGCTTTTCCACGAGGCTTTCCCCCAGGGCTGTGCCACGTGCCACCTTGGTGGGAGTAGATCCTCGGTGTGAAAGACGAGCCGGTGAAGGGAAAAGAAGTTCCTCTGGAATGGACTGAGATATCTGGGGGTCTCTGGGAATGGTGGCACGACCCTGGAGTTCCTCTCGCCGTTCCTGTTGAGAGGGCCTCCTCTTGAGATGCGACGGGAACGCCGGGAACTCTTTCCCGACGAAGCAGGGAAAGGATCCCTCATCTCGAGCTACGAGGCGGAAACGGGGCTCCTCTGGATGTGGGCGGGACCCTCGTGTTTCCTCTCGAGTGGAGACGGGTATGTCGGGGAACTTCTTGATTTGCACCAAGGGTGTGAAGGACCCTTGCGACGTTCCAGAGGTGAGGTGTGATCAGCCTCGAGACGCCTCATCGGAAATGGACCTCATCTCGCCTGGAGGGGAGAACCTCCTGGATTTTCTCGAGTTGCGGCATGTCTTCTCGAGTTACAACGGGGACCTCAGGGACCCGCTCTGGTGGCCTCAGGAAAGGCCAGTCCCCGTGCGAGTTGCTAGGGGCCATCTCGGGATTCCTCTCCCGTCCATGCCGGGGCCTAAGACCTTGTGTGGAGTCGGGGCCGGAACCTGAGGATTCCTCTTCAGTGTTGCCATGGATCTTGGGGAGCTTCTCAGTCTCCCCAGGGGAGTCAGGCCTCGTCTCGAGTGGGGGCATGCACGTGCGCTTTCCTCCCGAGCTGCAGCAGTAGTGTCACGCTTCCTGTCACGTGGATCAAGGGATCTGTGGTTTCCCTCGAGGCTTTCGCTTGAGGCTTTCCGACGAGGCTTACCCACAGGGCTGTGCCACGAGACACCTTGGTGTGAGTCGATCCTCGGCGTGAAAGACGAGCCGGTGAAGGCAAAAGAGGTTCCTCTGGAGTGGACTGGGACATCTGAGGGACTAGGAATGGTGGCACGACCCTGGAGTTCCTCTCGCCGTTCCTGTTGAGAGGGCCTCCTCTTGAGATGCGACGGGAACGCCGGGAACTCTTTCCCGACGAAGCAGGGAAAGGATCCCTCATCTCGAGCTACGAGGCGGAAACGGGGCTCCTCTGGATGTGGGCGGGACCCTCGTGTTTCCTCTCGAGTGGAGACGGGTATGTCGGGGAACTTCTTGATTTGCACCAAGGGTGTGAAGGACCCTTGCGACGTTCCAGAGGTGAGGTGTGATCAGCCTCGAGACGCCTCAGCGGAAATGGACCTCATCTCGCCTGGAGGGGAGAACCTCCTGGATTTTCTCGAGTTGCGGCATGTCTTCTCGAGTTACGACGGGGACCTCAGGGACCCGCTCTGGTGGCCTCAGGAAAGGCCAGTCCCCGTGCGAGTTGCTAGGGGCCATCTCGGGATTCCTCTCCCGTCCATGCCGGGGCCTAAGACCTTGTGTGGAGTCGGGGCCGGAACCTGAGGATTCCTCTCCAGTGTTGCCATGGATCTTGGGGAGCTTCTCAGTCTCCCCAGGGGAGTCAGGCCTCGTCTCGAGTGGGGGCATGCACGTGCGCTTTCCTCCCGAGCTGCAGCAGTAGTGTCACGCTTCCTGTCACGTGGATCAAGGGATCTGTGGTTTCCCTCGAGGCTTTCCCTCGAGGCTTTTCCACGAGGCTTTCCCCCAGGGCTGTGCCACGTGCCACCTTGGTGGGAGTAGATCCTCGGTGTGAAAGACGAGCCGGTGAAGGGAAAAGAAGTTCCTCTGGAATGGACTGAGATATCTGGGGGTCTCTGGGAATGGTGGCACGACCCTGGAGTTCCTCTCGCCGTTCCTGTTGAGAGGGCCTCCTCTTGAGATGCGACGGGAACGCCGGGAACTCTTTCCCGATGAAGCAGGGAAAGGATCCCTCATCTCGAGCTACGAGGCGGAAACGGGGCTCCTCTGGATGTGGGCGGGACCCTCGTGTTTCCTCTCCAGTGGAGACGGGTATGTCGGGGAACTTCTTGATTTGCACCAAGGGTGTGAAGGACCCTTGCGACGTTCCAGAGGTGAGGTGTGATCAGCCTCGAGACGCCTCAGCGGAAATGGACCTCATCTCGCCTGGAGGGGAGAACCTCCTGGATTTTCTCGAGTTGCGGCATGTCTTCTCGAGTTACGACGGGGACCTCAGGGACCCGCTCTGGTGGCCTCAGGAAAGGCCAGTCCCCGTGCGAGTTGCTAGGGGCCATCTCGGGATTCCTCTCCCGTCCATGCCGGGGCCTCAGACCTTGTGTGGAGTCGGGGCCGGAACCTGAGGATTCCTCTCCAGTGTTGCCATGGATCTTGGGGAGCTTCTCAGTCTCCCCAGGGGAGTCAGGCCTCGTCTCGAGTGGGGGCATGCACGTGCGCTTTCCTCCCGAGCTGCAGCAGTAGTGTCACGCTTCCTGTCACGTGGATCAAGGGATCTGTGGTTTCCCTCGAGGCTTTCGCTTGAGGCTTTCCGACGAGGCTTACCCACAGGGCTGTGCCACGTGACACCTTGGTGTGAGTCGATCCTCGGCGTGAAAGACGAGCCGGTGAAGGCAAAAGAGGTTCCTCTGGAGTGGACTGGGACATCTGAGGGACTAGGAATGGTGGCACGACCCTGGAGTTCCTCTCGCCGTTCCTGTTGAGAGGGCCTCCTCTTGAGATGCGACAGGAACGGCGGGAACTCTTTCCCGACGAAGCAGGGAAAGGATCCCTCATCTCGAGCTACGAGGTGGAAACGGGGCTCCTCTGGATGTGGGGGTGACCCTCGTGTTTCCTCTCGAGTGGAGACGGGTATGTCGGGGAACTTCTTGATTTGCACCAAGGGTGTGAAGGACCCTTTCGAAGTTCCAGAGGTGAGGTGTGATCAGCCTCGAGACGCCTCAGCGGAAATGGGCCTCATCTCGCCTGGAGGGGAGAACCTCCTGGATTTTCTCGAGTTGCGGCAGGTCTTCTCGAGTTACGACGGGGACCTCAGGGACCCGCTCTGGTGGCCTCAGGAAAGGCCAGTCCCCGTGCGAGTTACTAGGGGCCATCTCGGGATTCCTCTCCCGTCCATGCCGGGGCCTAAGACCTTGTGTGGAGTCGGGGCCGGAACCTGAGGATTCCTCTCCAGTGTTGCCATGGATCTTGGGGTGCTTCTGACTCTCCCCAGGGGAGTCAGGCCTCGTCTCGAGTGGGGGCATGCACGTGCGCTTTCCTCCCGAGCTGCAGCAGTAGTGTCACGCTTCCTGTCACGTGGATCAAGGGATCTGTGGTTTCCCTCGAGGCTTTCGTTTGAGGCTTTCCGACGAGGCTTACCCACAGGGCTGTGCCACGTGACACCTTGGTGTGAGTCGATCCTCGGCGTGAAAGACGAGCCGGTGAAGGCAAAAGAGGTTCCTCTGGAGTGGACTGGGACATCTGAGGGACTAGGAATGGTGGCACGACCCTGGAGTTCCTCTCGCCGTTCCTGTTGAGAGGGCCTCCTCTTGAGATGCGACAGGAACGGCGTGAACTCTTTCCCGACGAAGCAGGGAAAGGATCCCTCATCTCCAGCTACGAGGTGGAAACGGGGCTCCTCTGGATGTGGGCGGGACCCTCGTGTTTCCTCTCGAGTGGAGACGGGTATGTCGGGGAACTTCTTGATTTGCACCAAGGGTGTGAAGGACCCTTTCGAAGTTCCAGAGGTGAGGTATGATCAGCCTCGAGACGCCTCAGCGGAAATGGGCCTCATCTCGCCTGGAGGGGAGAACCTCCTGGTTTCTCTCGAGTTGCGGCAGGTCTTCTCGAGTTACGACGGGGACCTCAGGGACCCGCTCTGGTGGCCTCAGGAAAGGCCAGTCCCCGTGCGAGTTACTAGGGGCCATCTCGGTAGTCCTCTCCCGTCCATGCCGGGGCCTAAGACCTTTTGTGGAGTCGGGGCCGAAAACTGAGGATTCCTCTCCAGTGTTGCCATGGATCTTGGGGTGCTTCTGAGTCTCCCCAGGGGAGTCAGGCCTCGTCTCGAGTGGGGGCATGCACGTGCGCTTTCCTCCCGAGCTGCAGCAGTAGTGTCACGCTTCCTGTCACGTGGATCAAGGGATCTGTGGTTTCCCTCGAGGCTTTCGCTCGAGGCTTTCCCACGAGGCTTTCTCACAGGGCTGTGCCACGTGCCACCTTGGTGTGAGTCGATCCTCGGCGTGAAAAACGAGCCGGTGAAGGGAAAAGAGGTTCCTCTGGAATGGACTGAGACATCTGGGGGTCTCTGGGAATGGTGGCACGACCCTGGAGTTCCTCTCGCCGTTCCTGTTGAGAGGGCCTCCTCTTGAGATGCGACGGGAACGCCGGGAACTCTTTCCCGACGAAGCAGGGAAAGGATCCCTCATCTCGAGCTACGAGGCGGAAACGGGGCTCCTCTGGATGTGGGCGGGACCCTCGTGTTTCCTCTCGAGTGGAGACGGCTAGGTCGGGCAACTTCTTGATTTGCACCAAGGGTGTGAAGGACCCTTGCGACGTTCCAGAGGTGAGGTGTGATCAGCCTCGAGACGCCTCAGTGGAAATGGGCCTCATCTCGCCTGGAGGGGAGAACCTCCTGGATATTCTCGAGTTGCGGCAGGTCTTCTCGACTTACGACGGGGACCACAGGGACCCGCTCTGGTGGCCTCAGGAGAGGCCAGTCCCCGTGCAAGTTGGTAGGGGCCATCTCGGGATTCCTCTCCCGTCCATGCCGGGGCCTAAGACCTTGTGTGGAGTCGGGGCCGGAACCTGAGGATTCCTCTCCAGTGTTGCCATGGATCTTGGGGTGCTTCTGAGTCTCCCCAGGGGAGTCAGGCCTCGTCTCGAGTGGGGGCATGCACGTGCGCTTTCCTCCCGAGCTGCAGCAGTAGTGTCACGCTTCCTGTCACGTGGATCAAGGGATCTGTGGCTTTCCCTCAAGGCTGTCCCTCGAGGCTTTCCCATGAGGCTTTCCCACAGGGCTGTGCCACGTGCCACCTTGGTGTGAGTCGATCCTCGGCGTGAAAGACGAGCCGGTGAAGGGAAAAGAGGTTCCTCTGGAACGGACTGAGACATCTGGGGGACTCTTGGAATGGTGGCACGACCCTGGAGTACCTCTCGCCGTTCCTGTTGAGAGGGCCTCCTCTTGAGATGCGACGGTAACGCCGGGAACTCTTTCCCGACGAAGCAGGGAAAGGATCCCTCATCTCGAGCTACGAGGCGGAAACGGGGCTCCTTTGGATGTGGGCGGGACCCTCGTGTTTCCCCTCGAGTGGAGACGGGTATGTCGGGGAACTTCTTGATTTGCACCAAGGGTGTGAAGGACCCTTTCGAAGTTCCAGAGGTGAGGTGTGAGCAGCCTCGAGATGCCTCAGCGGAAATGGGCCTCATCTCGCCTGGAGGGTACAACCTCCTGGATTTTCTCGAGTTGCGACAGGTCTTCTCGAGTTACGACGGGGACCTCAGGGACCCGCTCTGGTGGCCTCAGGAAAGGCCAGTCCCCATGCGAGTTGCCAGGGGCCATCTCAGGATTCCTCTCCCGTCCATGCCGGGGCCTAAGACCTTGTGTCGAGTCGGGGCCGGAACCTGAGGATTCCTCTCCAGTGTTGCCATGGATCTTGGGGTGCTTCTGAGTCTCCCCAGGGGAATCAGGCCTCGTCTCGAGTGGGGGCATGCACGTGCGCCTTCCTCCCGAGCTGCAGCAGTAGTGTCACGCGTCCTGTTACGTGGATCAAGGGATCTGTGGCTTTCCCTCGAGGCTGTCCCTCGAGGCTTTCCCACAGGGCTTTGCCACGTGCCACCTTGGTGTGAGTCGATCCTCGGCGTGAAAGACGAGCCGGAGAAGGGAAAAGAGGTTCCTCTGGAATGGACTGAGACATCTGGGGGAATCTTGGAATGGTGGCACGACCCTGGAGTTCCTCTCGCCGTTCCTGTTGAGAGGGCCTCCTCTTGAGATGCGACGGGAACGCCGGGAACTCTTTCCCGACGAAGCAGGGAAAGGATCCCTCATCTCGAGCAACGAGACGGAAACGGGGCTCCTTTGGATGTGGGCGGGACCCTCGTGTTTCCTCTCGAGTGGAGACGGGTATGTCGGGGAACTTCTTGATTTGCACCAAGGGTGTGAAGGACCCTTTCGAAGTTCCAGAGGTGAGGTGTGAGCAGCCTCGATACGCCTCAGCGGAAATGGGCCTCATCTCGCCGGGACGGGAGAACCTCCTGGATTTTCTCGAGTTGCGGCAGGTCTTCTCGAGTTACGACGGGGACCTCAGGGACCCGCTCTGGTGGCCTCAGGAAAGGCCAGTCCCCATGCAAGTTGCCAGGGGCCATCTCAGGAATCCTCTCCCGTCCATGCCGGGGCCTAAGACCTTGTGTGGAGTCGGGGCCTGAACTTGAGGATTCCTCCCCAGTGTTGTCATGGATCTTGGGGTGCTTCTGAGTCTCCCCAGGGGAGTCAGGACTCGTCTAGCGTGGGGGCATGCACGTGCGCTTTCCTCCCGAGCTGCAGCAGTAGTGTCACGCGTCCTGTCACGTGGATCAAGGGATCTGTGGTTTCCCTCGAGGCTTTCGCTTGAGGCTTTCCGACGAGGCTAACCCACAGGGCTGTGCCACGTGACACCTTGGTGTGAGTCGATCCTCGGCGTGAAAGACGAGCCGGTGAAGGCAAAAGAGGTTCCTCTGGAGTGGACTGGGACATCTGAGGGACTAGGAATGGTGGCACGACCCTGGAGTTCCTCTCGCCGTTCCTGTTGAGAGGGCCTCCTCTTGAGATGCGACAGGAACGGCGTGAACTCTTTCCCGACGAAGCAGGGAAAGGATCCCTCATCTCGAGCTACGAGGTGGAAACGGGGCTCCTCTGGATGTGGGCGGGACCCTCGTGTTTCCTCTCGAGTGGAGACGGGTATGTCGGGGAACTTCTTGATTTGCACCAAGGGTGTGAAGGACCCTTTCGAAGTTCCAGAGGTGAGGTATGATCAGCCTCGAGACGCCTCAGCGGAAATGGGCCTCATCTCGCCTGGAGGGGAGAACCTCCTGGTTTCTCTCGAGTTGCGGCAGGTCTTCTCGAGTTACGACGGGGACCTCAGGGACCCGCTCTGGTGGCCTCAGGAAAGGCCAGTCCCCGTGCGAGTTACTAGGGGCCATCTCGGTATTACTCTCCCGTCCATGCCGGGGCCTAAGACCTTTTGTGGAGTCGGGGCCGAAAACTGAGGATTCCTCTCCAGTGTTGCCATGGATCTTGGGGTGCTTCTGAGTCTCCCCAGGGGAGTCAGGCCTCGTCTCGAGTGGGGGCATGCACGTGCGCTTTCCTCCCGAGCTGCAGCAGTAGTGTCACGCTTCCTGTCACGTGGATCAAGGGATCTGTGGTTTCCCTCGAGGCTTTCGCTCGAGGCTTTCCCACGAGGCTTTCCCACAGGGCTGTGCCACGTGCCACCTTGGTGTGAGTCGATCCTCGGCGTGAAAAACGAGCCGGTGAAGGGAAAAGAGGTTCCTCTGGAATGGACTGAGACATCTGGGGGTCTCTGGGAATGGTGGCACGACCCTGGAGTTCCTCTCGCCGTTCCTGTTGAGAGGGCCTCCTCTTGAGATGCGACGGGAACGCCGGGAACTCTTTCCCGACGAAGCAGGGAAAGGATCCCTCATCTCGAGCTACGAGGCGGAAACGGGGCTCCTCTGGATGTGGGCGGGACCCTCGTGTTTCCTCTCGAGTGGAGACGGCTAGGTCGGGCAACTTCTTGATTTGCGCCAAGGGTGTCAAGGACCCTTGCGAAGTTCCAGAGGTGAGGTGTGATCAGCCTCGAGACGCCTCAGCGGAAATGGACCTCATCTCGCCTGGAGGGGAGAACCTCCTGGATTTTCTCGAGTTGCGGCATGTCTTCTCGAGTTACGACGGGGACCTCAGGGACCCGCTCTGGTGGCCTCAGGAAAGGCCAGTCCCCGTGCGAGATGCTAGGGGCCATCTCGGGATTCCTCTCCCGTCCATGCCGGGGCCTAAGACCTTGTGTGGAGTCGGGGCCGGAACCTGAGGATTCCTCTCCAGTGTTGCCATGGATCTTGGGGAGCTTCTCAGTCTCCCCAGGGGAGTCAGGCCTCGTCTCGAGTGGGGGCATGCACGTGCGCTTTCCTCCCGAGCTGCAGCAGTAGTGTCACGCTTCCTGTCACGTGGATCAAGGGATCTGTGGTTTCCCTCGAGGCTTTCGCTTGAGGCTTTCCCACGAGGCTTTCCCACAGGGCTGTGCCACGTGCCACCTTGGTGTGAGTGGATCCTCGGCGTGACAGACGAGCCGGTGAAGGGAAAAGAGGTTCCTCTGGAATGGACTGAGACATCTGGGGGACTCTTGGAATGGTGGCACGACCCTGAAGTTCCTCTCGTCGATCCTCTTGAGAGGGCCTCCTCTTGAGATGCGACGGGAACGCCGGGAACTCTTTCCCGATGAAGCAGGGAAAGGATCCCTCATCTCGAGCTACGAGGCGGAAACGCGGCTCCTCTGGATGTGGGCGGGACCCTCGTGTTTCCTCTCGAGTGGAGACGGGTATGTCGGGGAACTTCTTGATTTGCACCAAGGGTGTGAAGGACCCTTTCAAAGTTCCAGAGGTGAGGTGTGATCAGCCTCGAGACGCCTCAGTGGAAATGGGCCTCATCTCGCCTGGAGGGGAGAACCTCCTGGATATTCTCGAGTTGCGGCAGGTCTTCTCGACTTACGACGGGGACCACAGGGACCCGCTCTGGTGGCCTCAGGAGAGGCCAGTCCCCGTGCAAGTTGGTAGGGGCCATCTCGGGATTCCTCTCCCGTCCATGCCGGGGCCTAAGACCTTGTGTGGAGTCGGGGCCGGAACCTGAGGATTCCTCTCCAGTGTTGCCATGGATCTTGGGGTGCTTCTGAGTCTCCCCAGGGGAGTCAGGCCTCGTCTCGAGTGGGGGCATGCACGTGCGCTTTCCTCCCGAGCTGCAGCAGTAGTGTCACGCTTCCTGTCACGTGGATCAAGGGATCTGTGGTTTCCCTCGAGGCTTTCGCTCGAGGCTTTCCCACGAGGCTTTCTCACAGGGCTGTGCCACGTGCCACCTTGGTGTGAGTCGATCCTCGGCGTGAAAAACGAGCCGGTGAAGGGAAAAGAGGTTCCTCTGGAATGGACTGAGACATCTGGGGGTCTCTGGGAATGGTGGCACGACCCTGGAGTTCCTCTCGCCGTTCCTGTTGAGAGGGCCTCCTCTTGAGATGCGACGGGAACGCCGGGAACTCTTTCC
The DNA here is from genome assembly GCF_023091745.1 of Budorcas taxicolor. NCBI lineage: Eukaryota > Metazoa > Chordata > Mammalia > Artiodactyla > Bovidae > Budorcas > Budorcas taxicolor. The sequence continues at coordinate 139,430 of NW_026292018.1, forward strand.
CGACGAAGCAGGGAAAGGATCCCTCATCTCGAGCTACGAGGCGGAAACGGGGCTCCTCTGGATGTGGGCGGGACCCTCGTGTTTCCTCTCGAGTGGAGACGGGTATGTCGGGGAACTTCTTGATTTGCACCAAGGGTGTGAAGGACCCTTGCGACGTTCCAGAGGTGAGGTGTGATCAGCCTCGAGACGCCTCAGCGGAAATGGACCTCATCTCGCCTGGAGGGGAGAACCTCCTGGATTTTCTCGAGTTGCGGCATGTCTTCTCGAGTTACGACGGGGACCTCAGGGACCCGCTCTGGTGGCCTCAGGAAAGGCCAGTCCCCGTGCGAGTTGCTAGGGGCCATCTCGGGATTCCTCTCCCGTCCATGCCGGGGCCTAAGACCTTGTGTGGAGTCGGGGCCGGAACCTGAGGATTCCTCTCCAGTGTTGCCATGGATCTTGGGGAGCTTCTCAGTCTCCCCAGGGGAGTCAGGCCTCGTCTCGAGTGGGGGCATGCACGTGCGCTTTCCTCCCGAGCTGCAGCAGTAGTGTCACGCTTCCTGTCACGTGGATCAAGGGATCTGTGGTTTCCCTCGAGGCTTTCGCTTGAGGCTTTCCGACGAGGCTTACCCACAGGGCTGTGCCACGTGACACCTTGGTGTGAGTCGATCCTCGGCGTGAAAGACGAGCCGGTGAAGGCAAAAGAGGTTCCTCTGGAGTGGACTGGGACATCTGAGGGACTAGGAATGGTGGCACGACCCTGGAGTTCCTCTCGCCGTTCCTGTTGAGAGGGCCTCCTCTTGAGATGCGACAGGAACGGCGTGAACTCTTTCCCGACGAAGCAGGGAAAGGATCCCTCATCTCGAGCTACGAGGTGGAAACGGGGCTCCTCTGGATGTGGGCGGGACCCTCGTGTTTCCTCTCGAGTGGAGACGGGTATGTCGGGGAACTTCTTGATTTGCACCAAGGGTGTGAAGGACCCTTTCGAAGTTCCAGAGGTGAGGTATGATCAGCCTCGAGATGCCTCAGCGGAAATGGGCCTCATCTCGCCTGGAGGGGAGAACCTCCTGGTTTCTCTCGAGTTGCGGCAGGTCTTCTCGAGTTACGACGTGGACCTCAGGGACCCGCTCTGGTGGCCTCAGGAAAGGCCAGTCCCCGTGCGAGTTACTAGGGGCCATCTCGGGATTCCTCTCCCGTCCATGCCGGGGCCTAAGACCTTTTGTGGAGTCGGGGCCGAAAACTGAGGATTCCTCTCCAGTGTTGCCATGGATCTTGGGGTGCTTCTGAGTCTCCGCAGGGGAGTCAGGCCTCGTCTCGAGTGGGGGCATGCACGTGCGCCTTCCTCCCGTGCTGCAGCAGTAGTGTCACGCCTCCTGTCACGTGGATCAAGGGATCTGTGGTTTCCCTCGAGGCTTTCGCTCGAGGCTTTCCCACGAGGCTTTCTCACAGGGCTGTGCCACGTGCCACCTTGGTGAGAGTCGATCCTCGGCGTGAAAAACGAGCCGGTGAAGGGAAAAGAGGTTCCTCTGGAATGGACTGAGACATCTGGGGGACTCTTGGAATGGTGGCACGACCCTGAAGTTCCTCTCGTCGATCCTCTTGAGAGGGCCTCCTCTTGAGATGCGACGGGAACGCCGGGAACTCTTTCCCGATGAAGCAGGGAAAGGATCCCTCATCTCGAGCTACGAGGCGGAAACGCGGCTCCTCTGGATGTGGGCGGGACCCTCGTGTTTCCTCTCGAGTGGAGACGGGTATGTCGGGGAACTTCTTGATTTGCACCAAGGGTGTGAAGGACCCTTTCAAAGTTCCAGAGGTGAGGTGTGATCAGCCTCGAGACGCCTCAGTGGAAATGGGCCTCATCTCGCCTGGAGGGGAGAACCTCCTGGATATTCTCGAGTTGCGGCAGGTCTTCTCGACTTACGACGGGGACCACAGGGACCCGCTCTGGTGGCCTCAGGAGAGGCCAGTCCCCGTGCAAGTTGGTAGGGGCCATCTCGGGATTCCTCTCCCGTCCATGCCGGGGCCTAAGACCTTGTGTGGAGTCGGGGCCGGAACCTGAGGATTCCTCTCCAGTGTTGCCATGGATCTTGGGGTGCTTCTGAGTCTCCCCAGGGGAGTCAGGCCTCGTCTCGAGTGGGGGCATGCACGTGCGCTTTCCTCCCGAGCTGCAGCAGTAGTGTCACGCTTCCTGTCACGTGGATCAAGGGATCTGTGGTTTCCCTCGAGGCTTTCGCTCGAGGCTTTCCCACGAGGCTTTCTCACAGGGCTGTGCCACGTGCCACCTTGGTGTGAGTCGATCCTCGGCGTGAAAAACGAGCCGGTGAAGGGAAAAGAGGTTCCTCTGGAATGGACTGAGACATCTGGGGGTCTCTGGGAATGGTGGCACGACCCTGGAGTTCCTCTCGCCATTCCTGTTGAGAGGGCCTCCTCTTGAGATGCGACGGGAACGCCGGGAACTCTTTCCCGACGAAGCAGGGAAAGGATCCCTCATCTCGAGCTACGAGGCGGAAACGGGGCTCCTCTGGATGTGGGCGGGACCCTCGTGTTTCCTCTCGAGTGGAGACGGGTATGTCGGGGAACTTCTTGATTTGCACCAAGGGTGTGAAGGACCCTTGCGACGTTCCAGAGGTGAGGTGTGATCAGCCTCGAGACGCCTCAGCGGAAATGGACCTCATCTCGCCTGGAGGGGAGAACCTCCTGGATTTTCTCGAGTTGCGGCATGTCTTCTCGAGTTACGACGGGGACCTCAGGGACCCGCTCTGGTGGCCTCAGGAAAGGCCAGTCCCCGTGCGAGTTGCTAGGGGCCATCTCGGGATTCCTCTCCCGTCCATGCCGGGGCCTAAGACCTTGTGTGGAGTCGGGGCCGGAACCTGAGGATTCCTCTCCAGTGTTGCCATGGATCTTGGGGAGCTTCTCAGTCTCCCCAGGGGAGTCAGGCCTCGTCTCGAGTGGGGGCATGCACGTGCGCTTTCCTCCCGAGCTGCAGCAGTAGTGTCACGCTTCCTGTCACGTGGATCAAGGGATCTGTGGTTTCCCTCGAGGCTTTCGCTTGAGGCTTTCCGACGAGGCTTACCCACAGGGCTGTGCCACGTGACACCTTGGTGTGAGTCGATCCTCGGCGTGAAAGACGAGCCGGTGAAGGCAAAAGAGGTTCCTCTGGAGTGGACTGGGACATCTGAGGGACTAGGAATGGTGGCACGACCCTGGAGTTCCTCTCGCCGTTCCTGTTGAGAGGGCCTCCTCTTGAGATGCGACAGGAACGGCGTGAACTCTTTCCCGACGAAGCAGGGAAAGGATCCCTCATCTCGAGCTACGAGGTGGAAACGGGGCTCCTCTGGATGTGGGCGGGACCCTCGTGTTTCCTCTCGAGTGGAGACGGGTATGTCGGGGAACTTCTTGATTTGCACCAAGGGTGTGAAGGACCCTTTCGAAGTTCCAGAGGTGAGGTATGATCAGCCTCGAGATGCCTCAGCGGAAATGGGCCTCATCTCGCCTGGAGGGGAGAACCTCCTGGTTTCTCTCGAGTTGCGGCAGGTCTTCTCGAGTTACGACGTGGACCTCAGGGACCCGCTCTGGTGGCCTCAGGAAAGGCCAGTCCCCGTGCGAGTTACTAGGGGCCATCTCGGGATTCCTCTCCCGTCCATGCCGGGGCCTAAGACCTTTTGTGGAGTCGGGGCCGAAAACTGAGGATTCCTCTCCAGTGTTGCCATGGATCTTGGGGTGCTTCTGAGTCTCCCCAGGTGAGTCAGGCCTCGTCTCGAGTGGGGGCATGCACGTGCGCTTTCCTCCCGAGCTGCAGCAGTAGTGTCACGCCTCCTGTCACGTGGATCAAGGGATCTGTGGTTTCCCCCGAGGCTTTCACTCGAGGCTTTCCCACGAGGCTTTCTCACAGGGCTGTGCCACGTGCCACCTTGGTGGGAGTCGATCCTCGGCGTGAAAAACGAGCCGGTGAAGGGAAAAGAGGTTCCTCTGGAATGGACTGAGACATCTGGGGGACTCTTGGAATGGTGGCACGACCCTGAAGTTCCTCTCGTCGATCCTCTTGAGAGGGCCTCCTCTTGAGATGCGACGGGAACGCCGGGAACTCTTTCCCGATGAAGCAGGGAAAGGATCCCTCATCTCGAGCTACGAGGCGGAAACGTGGCTCCTCTGGATGTGGGCGGGACCCTCGTGTTTCCTCTCGAGTGGAGACGGGTATGTCGGGGAACTTCTTGATTTGCACCAAGGGTATGAAGGACCCTTTCAAAGTTCCAGAGGTGAGGTGTGATCAGCCTCGAGACGCCTCAGTGGAAATGGGCCTCATCTCGCCTGGAGGGGAGAACCTCCTGGATATTCTCGAGTTGCGGCAGGTCTTCTCGACTTACGACGGGGACCTCAGGGACCCGCTCTGGTGGCCTCAGGAGAGGCCAGTCCCCGTGCAAGTTGGTAGGGGCCATCTCAGGATTCCTCTCCCGTCCATGCCGAGGCCTAAGACCTTGTGTGGAGTCGGGGCCGGAACCTGAGGATTCCTCTCCAGTGTTGCCATGGATCTTGGGGTGCTTCTCAGTCTCCCCAGGGGAGTCAGGCCTCGTCTCGAGTGGGGGCATGCACGTGCGCTTTCCTCCCGAGCTGCAGCCGTAGTGTCACGCTTCCTGTCACGTGGATCAAGGGATCTGTGGTTTCCCTCGAGGCTTTCGCTCGAGGCTTTCCCACGAGGCTTTCCCACAGGGCTGTGCCACGTGCCACATTGGTGTGAGTGGATCATCGGCGTGAAAGACGAGCCGGTGAAGGGAAAAGAGGTTCCTCTGGAATGGACTGAGACATCTGGGGGTCTCTTCGAATGGTGGCACGACCCTGGAGTTCCTCTCGCCGTTCCTGTTGAGAGGGCCTCCTCTTGAGATGCGACAGGAACGGCGTGAACTCTTTCCCGACGAAGCAGGGAAAGGATCCCTCATCTCGAGCTACGAGGTGGAAACGGGGCTCCTCTGGATGTGGGCGGGACCCTCGTGTTTCCTCTCGAGTGGAGACGGGTATGTCGGGGAACTTCTTGATTTGCACCAAGGGTGTGAAGGACCCTTTCGAAGTTCCAGAGGTGAGGTATGATCCGCCTCGAGACGCCTCAGCGGAAATGGGCCTCATCTCGCCTGGAGGGGAGAACCTCCTGGAATTTCTCAAGTTGCGGCAGGTCTTCTCGAGTTACGACGGGGACCTCAGGGACCCGCTCTGGTGGCCTCAGGAAAGGCCAGTCCCCGTGCGAGTTGCTAGGGGCCATCTCGGGATTCCTCTCCCGTCCATGCCGGGGCCTAAGACCTTTTGTGGAGTCGGGGCCGAAAACTGAGGATTCCTCTCCAGTGTTGCCATGGATCTTGGGGTGCTTCTGAGTCTCCGCAGGGGAGTCAGGCCTCGTCTCGAGTGGGGGCATGCACGTGCGCCTTCCTCCCGTGCTGCAGCAGTAGTGTCACGCCTCCTGTCACGTGGATCAAGGGATCTGTGGTTTCCCTCGAGGCTTTCGCTCGAGGCTTTCCCACGAGGCTTTCTCACAGGGCTGTGCCACGTGCCACCTTGGTGAGAGTCGATCCTCGGCGTGAAAAACGAGCCGGTGAAGGGAAAAGAGGTTCCTCTGGAATGGACTGAGACATCTGGGGGACTCTTGGAATGGTGGCACGACCCTGGAGTTCCTCTCGTCGATCCTCTTGAGAGGGCCTCCTCTTGAGATGCGACGGGAACGCCGGGAACTCTTTCCCGATGAAGCAGGGAAAGGATCCCTCATCTCGAGCTACGAGGCGGAAACGCGGCTCCTCTGGATGTGGGCGGGACCCTCGTGTTTCCTCTCGAGTGGAGACGGGTATGTCGGGGAACTTCTTGATTTGCACCAAGGGTGTGAAGGACCCTTTCAAAGTTCCAGAGGTGAGGTGTGATCAGCCTCGAGACGCCTCAGTTGAAATGGGCCTCATCTCGCCTGGAGGGGAGAACCTCCTGGATATTCTCGAGTTGCGGCAGGTCTTCTCGATTTACGACGGGGACCTCAGGGACCCGCTCTGGTGGCCACAGGAGAGGCCAGTCCCTGTGCAAGTTGGTAGGGGCCATCTCGGGATTCCTCTCCCGTCCATGCCGGGGCCTAAGACCTTGTGTGGAGTCGGGGCCGGAACCTGAGGATTCCTCTCCAGTGTTGCCATGGATCTTGGGGTGCTTCTGAGTCTCCCCAAGGGAGTCAGGCCTCGTCTCGAGTGGGGGCATGCACGTGCGCTTTCCTCCCGAGCTGCAGCCGTAGTGTCACGCTTCCTGTCACGTGGATCAAGGGATCTGTGGTTTCCCTCGAGGCTTTTGCTCGAGGCTTTCCCACGAGGCTTTCCCACAGGGCTGTGCCACGTGCCACCTTGGTGTGAGTCGATCCTCGGCGTGAAAGACGAGCCAGTGAAGGGAAAAGAGGTTCCTCTGGAATGGACTGAGACATCTGGGGGACTCTTGGAATGGTGGCACGACCCTGGAGTTCCTCTCGCCGTTCCTGTTGAGAGGGCCTCCTCTTGAGATGCGACGGGAACGCCGGGAACTCTTTCCCGACGAAGCTGGGAAAGGATCCCTCATCTCGAGCTACGAGGTGGAAACGGGGCTCCTCTGGATGTGGGCGGCACCCTCGTGTTTCTTCTCGAGTGGAGACGGGTATGTCGGGGAACTTCTTGATTTGCACCAAGGGTGTGAAGGACCCTTTCGAAGTTCCAGAGGTGAGGTGTGATCAGCCTCGAGACGCCTCAGCGGAAATGGGCCTCATCTCGCCTGGAGGGGAGAACCTCCTGGATTTTCTCGAGTTGCGGCAGGTCTTCTCGAGTTACGACGGGGACCTCAGGGACCCGCTCTGGTGGCCTCAGGAAAGGCCAGTCCCCATGCGAGTTGCTAGGGGGCCTCTCGGGATTCCTCTCCCGTCCATGCCGCGGCCTCAGTCCTTGTGTGGAGTCGGGGCCGGAACCTGAGGATTCCTCTCCAGTGTTGCCATGGATCTTAGGGTGCTTCTGAGTCTCCCCAGGGGAGTCAGGCCTCGTCTCGAGTGGGGGCATGCACGTGCGCTTTCCTCCCGAGCTGCAGCAATAGTGTCACGCTTCCTGTCACGTGGATCAAGGGATCTGTGGTTTCCCTCGAGGCTTTCGCTCGAGGCTTTCCCACAGGGCTGTGCCACGTGCACCCTTGGTGTGAGTCGATCCTCGGCGTGAAAGACGAGCCGATGAAGTGAAAAGAGGTTCCTCTGGAATGGACTGAGACATCTGGGGGACTCTTGGAATGGTGGCATGACCCTGGAGTTCCTCTCGCCATTCCTGTTGAGAGGGCCTCCACTTTAGATGCGACGGGAACGCCGGGAACTCTTTCCCGACGAAGCAGGGAAAGGATCCCTCATCTCGAGCTACGAGGCGGAAAAGGGGCTCCTCTGGATGTGGGCGGGACCCTCGTGTTTCCTCTCGAGTGGAGACGGGTATGTCGGGGAACTTCTTGATTTGCACCATGGGTGTGAAGGACCCTTTCGAAGTTCCAGAGGTGAGGTGTGATCAGCCTCGAGACGCCTCAGCGGAAATGGGCGTCATCTCGCCTGGAGGGGAGAACCTCCTGGATTTTCTCGAGTTGCGGCAGGTTTTCTCCAGTTACGACGGGGACCTCAGGGACCCGCTCTGGTGGCCTCAGGAAAGGCCATTCCCCTGCGAGTTCCTAGGGGACCTCTCGGATACCTCTCCCGTCCATGCCGCAGACTCAGTCCTTGTGTGGAGTCGGGGCCGGAACCTGAGGATTCCTCTCCAGTGTTGCCATGGATCTTGGGGTGCTTCTGAGTCTCCCCAGGGGAGTCAGGCCTCGTCTCGAGTGGGGGCATGCACGTGCGCTTTCCTCCCGAGCTGCAGCAGTAGTGTCACGCTTCCTGTCACGTGGATCAAGGGATCTGTGGTTTCCCTCGAGGCTTTCGCTCGAGGCTTTCCCACGAGGCTTTCCCACAGGGCTGTGCCACGTGCCACCTTGGTGGGAGTCGATCCTCGGCGTGAAAGAAAGCCGGTGAAGGCAAAAGAGGTTCCTCTGGAGTGGACTGGGACATCTGAGGGACTCGGAATGGTGGCACGACCCTGGAGTTCCTCTCGCCGTTCCTGTTGAGAGGGCCTCCTCTTGAGATGCGACAGGAACGGCGTGAACTCTTTCCCGACGAAGCAGGGAAAGGATCCCTCATCTCGAGCTACGAGGTGGAAACGGGGCTCCTCTGGATGTGGGCGGGACCCTCGTGTTTCCTCTCGAGTGGAGACGGGTATGTCGGGGAACTTCTTGATTTGCACCAAGGGTGTGAAGGACCCTTTCGAAGTTCCAGAGGTGAGGTATGATCAGCCTCGAGACGCCTCAGCGGAAATGGGCCTCATCTCGCCTGGAGGGGAGAACCTCCTGGTTTCTCTCGAGTTGCGGCAGGTCTTCTCGAGTTACGACGGGGACCTCAGGGACCCGCTCTGGTGGACTCATTAAAGGCCAGTCCCCGTGCGAGTTGCTAGGGGCCATCTCGGGATTCCTCTCCCGTCCATGCCGGGGCCTAAGACCTTGTGTGGAGTCGGGGCCGGAACCTGAGGATTCCTCTCCAGTGTTGCCATGGATCTTGGGGAGCTTCTGAGTCTCCCCAGGGGAGTCAGGCCTCGTCTCGAGTGGGGGCATGCACGTGCGCTTTCCTCCCGAGCTGCAGCAGTAGTGTCACGCTTCCTGTCACGTGGATCAAGGGATCTGTGGTTTCCCTCGAGGCTTTCGCTTGAGGCTTTCCCACGAGGCTTACCCACAGGGCTGTGCCACGTGACACCTTGGTGTGAGTCGATCCTCGGCGTGAAAGACGAGCCGGTGAAGGGAAAAGAGGTTCCTCTGGAATGGACTGAGACATCTGGGGGACTCTTGGAATGGTGGCACGACCCTGGAGTTCCTCTCGCCGTTCCTGTTGAGAGGGCCTCCACTTGAGATGCGACGGGAACGCCGGGAACTCTTTCCCGACGAAGCAGGGAAAGGATCCCTCATCTCGAGCTACGAGGCGGAAACGGGGCTCCTCTGGATGTGGGCGGGACCCTCTTGTTTCCTCTCGAGTGGAGACGGGTATGTCGGGGAACTTCTTGATTTGCACCAAGGGTGTGAAGGACCCTTTTAAAGTTCCAGAGGTGAGGTGGGATCAGCCTCGAGACGCCTCAGCGGAAATGGGCCTTATCTCGCCTGGAGAGGAGAACCTCCTGAATTTTCTCGAGTTGCGGCAGGTCTTCTCGAGTTACGACGGGGACCTCAGGGACCCGCTCTGGTGGCCTCAGGAAAGGCCAGTCCCCGTGCGAGTTGCTAGGGGCCATCTCGGGATTCCTCTCCCGTCCATGCCGGGGCCTAAGACCTTGTGTGGAGTCGGGGCCGGAACCTGAGGATTCCTCTCCAGTTTTGCCATGGATCTTGGGGTGCTTCTGAGTCTCCCCAGGGGAGTCAGGCCTCGTCTCGAGTGGGGGCATGCACGTGCGCTTTCCTCCCGAGCTGCAGCAGTAGTGTCACGCTTCCTGTCACGTGGATCAAGGGATCTGTGGTTTCCCTCGAGCCTTTCGCTCGAGGCTTTCCCACGAGGCTTTCCCACAGGGCTGTGCCACGTGCCACCTTGGTGGGAGTCGATCCTCGGCGTGAAAGACGAGCCGGTGAAGGCAAAAGAGGTTCCTCTGGAGTGGACTGGGACATCTGAGGGACTAGGAATGGTGGCACGACCCTGGAGTTCCTCTCGCCGTTCCTGTTGAGAGGGCCTCCTCTTGAGATGCGACAGGAACGGCGTGAACTCTTTCCCGACGAAGCAGGGAAAGGATCCCTCATCTCGAGCTACGAGGTGGAAACGGGGCTCCTCTGGATGTGGGCGGGACCCTCGTGTTTCCTCTCGAGTGGAGACGGGTATGTCGGGGAACTTCTTGATTTGCACCAAGGGTGTGAAGGACCCTTTCGAAGTTCCAGAGGTGAGGTATGATCCGCCTCGAGACGCCTCAGCGGAAATGGGCCTCATCTCGCCTGGAGGGGAGAACCTCCTGGTTTCTCTCCAGTTGCGGCAGGTCTTCTCGAGTTACGACGGGGACCTCAGGGACCCGCTCTGGTGGCCTCAGGAAAGGCCAGTCCCTCTGCGAGTTACTAGGGGCCATCTCGGGATTCCTCTCCCGTCCATGCCGGGGCCTAAGACCTTTTGTGGAGTCGGGGCCGAAAACTGAGGATTCCTCTCCAGTGTTGCCATGGATCTTGGG